>NC_133661.1:241954582-242195967 GCF_037893015.1 Macrotis lagotis | reverse complement strand
CTCCTTACAATTGAAAACTTGTTTCAGTCTTTTACTTTTTTTTGGTGGGATGTGTAATTTTAATGTCTGTGGAAAGACTTCATTTAAAGTTGTGTAGAGAAAAGCTCTAGGAGCTTTCTAGCTTCATCCTGCCATCTTGGCTCCATCCCAGAAATCCTATGGAATCTTTAGAATACCACCCTGAATTGATGACATACTGAATTGGCATCTCCAAGAACAGACAGTACTGGAGACCCACAATAACTATTTTACTAGACCAAAAAAACAAAAAAACAAAACCCAAAACTGTTACCATTAGCTTACCAATTAGCTATGAACTGCCTAGGAGAACAGAAGAAAAACAGCTGTTATAAAATCTTTATGTACCACAAAATAATAGGAAAATGACACAGCCACCCCTCCCCCCATATCTACTGGATGGAGTACTGGAGTGTCAAACAGTTATAAAAAATGGCTAGTGCCTTACAAAACAATGTATCACAACCTCTTTTAGGAGATTTAGTAATAATCTCTAGCAAAGAGTAGGACAAAAATATGAGAGAGATTTAGCCATATCTACCAGTTGCAGCTAAATAGCTAAGATCAGAGAGTGGCTCATATGGAGACAATCCTACAGATGAAGAAAATCAAGTTTGTAGACTCTGCTGGAAAAATCATTTGTCTGTCCAGAATTGGGTCTGCAAACCAACAGGATATTCCCCATAATAGCTTAGATGAGTAAGTTTTCCTAAGTGGCTTGTTGTCACAATAAAGCTCAGTAGACTAACTGGTCATTTATCAAGGGGATGTGTAAAGCTCTACAAGTGTTGATCTAGGATGTCATCCATGTAACTTGCAGGTGTTTACCATCACAAGGCCTTCATAGAAGAATGGTGAATAGATTTGGAGGTAAATAAGAAATGTTGCAAGTAATCTCATGCAAGTCACAAATGCTGTAAACTATGTGAGCTCAAGTAACCCATGTAAATTGTGAATATGTATATTGTATAATTTATAGAGACTCCTGGTTTTTGTTTTACTAGGGATAGAATGGGGAGCAGGCCAGCAGGGTTGTCTTTCCCCATCATTATGGATTCATTTGATGGATGTCTTAGAAGAGAAACTTTATCCTAACTTTACTTCTTTTTGGTTCAGGATCTTCTTAAGAATCAGAAAAATCTTAATATAATTTCATGCTCTAGTCTAAATGTTACACAGGAATATGGTAAATGGAAGGATTAATGGGAAAGGAACAAGTGTTTTTCTGAATTTCCAAAAGACTTCTTGAGAGGTACTAATTCAGTCCCTTATAGTTCTCACACCTTAAAAAGATAAGAAATGAAAAGAATTAATTTATCTTATGTCTGCTAGGATGGGAAATGGGAAACTTTCTTTGGAATACCTAATAGCAAAATATTCAGACTATCCAAAGAGACCATTTATTTGTAGGTTATGTTTTCAGATATTGATATACAAAAAAGTAGTTTTAAAAAAGGAGCCTATGCATAATATAGTGTCATACAATAAGCACCTATTATGTTCCAAGCATTGAAGATACAAATATGTAAAAGAAAGACAATAATTGCCTTCAAATAACTTATAGATAAGTGGGGGGGGACTCAAAGAAGGAAGGTGAAAAACAGGGGTTAAGGGAAGAAGATACCTGGCAGAGGAGCATGATAATGATGGAGTTAAAGCCAAGCAGAATTACTGGTAGGAAATGATGAGTTGGCTGAGCTTTGAAGCCCTATTTATTTTATGTAGTACATAAAACATTTTTAATAAAAAAATGAAGGTAATAGACTTTGTACTTTGTTTAAACTCCACAGCTTTTTCCTCTGGATACAGATAGTATTATCAATCGAAGGTGCTCTAAAATTGTCCCTGATTATTGTATTGATGGAATGAGCAAGTTGAATAAAGTTGATCATCACCCCCATGTTGCCATTAGGGTGCACTATGTTCTCCTGGTTCTGCTCATCTTGCTCATCATCAGTTCATGTAAGCCCTCTTTAAATGGAGGCTTTGGGAGGAATTTTAATCTGCACCCTCCAGGGCACCAATCAGAGAAACAAAGGCAGCCAAAAATACTGATGGAGTGTGAATGAAAAGTCATAAACTATCTCCTGATTATGATTTTCCTGTTAATGAACTTATCCTGGAGGAGGAGGGGGAAAGATTGGAGGGAGGGTATGATATTTGTGGCATAAAATCTAAGGAGTACAGCTGGTCAGAAACGAGGAGTTGGCTGTGTGTCCTGATACTATTGATCCCTCCCTGGCTCCTTGGGAAATGTAGTTCTAAGCAGGAGTGAATGACCAGGAAGAAGATATACAATCAGTAGTGAACCTCTGACCTTGTCCCTTATTAAAATACTATTGGGAGCTTTATTTGGAGTCACACAGTTGGTGCAAGTCTCCATTTGAAAGGTTTCCTATACTCCTTCAAAGATGTTCTATTGCTTCTTTGTCCACTCATCTGTATGTATTTTCTATGCTCTTTGCTGTGTAAATTGAACTTGTTCTGCATTTAATGCTTTGTAAGACCAAATGCTTGTAAAAACTATCATTGGGGGCAGTTACAAACACTGCCCCACATACTAGATATCATCTGATTCGGGAAAAGTTATCCAGAAAAATGAGTTTCTCGAAAGGAATTTTTTTCATTTCCTACCAAAAAGAAGCCTCCTAACATAAAAGTATATTTCAAATTCAGCTAACAAAGAGTTCTTTGTGTTTAATTTTTATCTCTGTGCTCTGGACCATCGTAATTTTCAAAGCAGATGCAGGGACCAAGTCAAGCTGTCCCTTGGTCGTTTGCTTTTCAAGTCTTCCTTTTCTTTGCTAGTCTCAGTCATTTTGACATGCCCTCTCTTTTTCTTACAAGGTTCCTCAATTCAAAATGATAGTCTAAAACAGGTGAAAGTTGTAAAAACTTCTTTAAGATATATAACTTATTTGTTTATGAGAATCTTTTTGAAAAAAAATACATGTATCAATGATAGAAACCACATTTTCAGTTAGTAGGATTGAGATGAATTAGTAAATGAAAAGAAATTGTTTAAACCATAGGTATGCAAAGAGCAAGGGCATCTAAGAGGAAGGGAAAAAATGATAAAGTTTGCCCCCCTCCCTACCTCAGAATATGCTGGTATACTTTGACCACTATATATATATAGATATATATAAATATATATATATATATATATATATATATATATATTTATATATATATATATATGCTTGTTTATGAAAAGAGGACAAATTTTACACGCTCCTGTTCTTCCCTAGGGCTGAAATCTTTAGGTGTTCTGTGGTTTAAACTCAGTAAATTGTTTGGAATGGATTGGTGCAGAAATTTTTAAGTGTCTAGAATATCACAGATTGTAAACAATGAGTAAAGCTCAAAGTATTTGCCTCCATTCCGAGAGCTAGAAAATAGCAGACAGGAAAGTCAGACAGCTATTGCTTAGGGTTCTGAGTAAGCTAATCATATGTAGAGGAAACTTTAGAATGAGCAGAAACATGGCCTCAAACAAATGCCCCATAACTGGAGGTGGCTGGGACAGAAATGCAGCTGGCAGACTTGACAAAGAAGCCTGGCATGTGGCTCTAAGGAATGGAACTGTTCTTTTCGATCTAAAGTTTCAGGCCAACAAAGAATGTGAGTCAGTGCTTAAAACATCAACAAGCTGTAGAGATCTGCTGGGCCACTATTTGACCAAACTGGGAAGTTGACGACTTTGCCTGCAGCAGTTTTCAAATCCTCTTTCTGCTTCATTTTTAACTTCTTCAGACAAGGCTGCATATGTTCAATGCTCCCTTGCACCAAAGATCTCTACCCACCATTTTCAAAACTTTCTATCTGAGCCTTAGATTCCATATTTATAAGCAAGATGGAGCAGTAGAATGGATGACTAAGAATTCTTTACATCTTTCAAGTGCAATGGAAATATCACTGATTACTGTTTAAGAGGACTTGGGATAAGATTGATTTACTCTTCATATATTGCCTGCCTACCCTTGAGCACATAAAGTTCATAGGATCATAGATCCAGATGGAGAAGGGACTTCAGATGCAATCTAATAAAACTCCCATTGTATTACAGAAATATGAGCTGTTCTCGAGGAGAAAAGTTGCTTGAAGAATTGAGAAGTTTCATGGAAGAGGTAACATTTGAATTTGACTTTAAAGAACTGGTAGAGAAAGATGGGAAGAACATTGTCACTTTAGGTATGAATATGAACAAAGGCAGAGCCAAGAAATTGTAAGGCAAGTTGAGAGAATAAAAAGTAGTGCACTTTTGCTGGATTATAGAATATACCACAAGGAGTTAAAGTGATGACAAATGCTTGACAAGGTAATTTGATGTTTATTCAAAAGGAAATAGGAAATAGGAAAAATTAGCAAAAGAATGATATGATCAGACAAATATATAAAGATTGATTATAATAATAATGATAATAAGAACTAGCAGTTATATAGTATTTCTGTACCAAGCACTGACAAGAGCTTAACAGTTAGCATTTTATTTTATTCTCACAACAATCTTGGGGGATGGTTGTTATTATTATCCCTATTTTATAGATGAGAAAACTGATGCATATAGAGGTCAAATGACTTGCCCCCAAATCACAGAACCATTAAGTATCTGATGCTGGAATTGAACTCAGATCTTTTTAATTCTATGTCCAACACTGCATCCATGGTGCCACCTAGCTACCAAAAACAACAGCCTCATTTTAAAGGAGCAGTTCTGGACCTATGATTTAATCACTGTGAAATTCCCTGATGTGGGAAGACCCTCCAGTTCTGCTTGCCAACTCATCTCTAAGTTATAGTCTTAGAATTTTATGTGGAACACAGAATTTGCCAACTTCTCTCTAAGTTATAGTCTTAAGATTTTATGTGGAAGGTATGATTTAAGTGATTTGCAAATAATCACACAGGAAAATAGAATTTGAACCTAGGTCTTCCTGATTCCAATGAAAGTCCTCCACCTTCTAAACCTTCAAGGTCTCATTTCCTTCTATCCTTTGGGAATTGAAAATCAAATGATGAGATCCAAAAAAAATAAGTCTTGGAAAAGGAAGAAACAGTGTATTCCTGTAAATGGACTAAAGTGGCAAATTTGTTTTTAACAGAGTTGGACCTCCTTGCTTCAAAGCTGAACCTATCCTTAAAAAAGGTGAAACAATTTCAGCGCCAGGAATAACAAAACACAGGAAAAACCTGCTATAGAATCTATTCTTGGCATTGGGGATTGATAAAATAAAACTGTACACACACATATTTTCTGGATAATGGATAAAGGTATGGAATAAATCTTTTTTTACTCAATTTTTTCCAACTGTTTGTCATTTTTGGCTGGGTAAATGCTACTTAACTAAAGCATATTATTAGTTGAGAATAGATCTATTATTATTCACCTCTTTTTTCCCAGCCTTACAGTAGGTAAGATGAATCTATAGATTTTTATTCTAAACATAAACCTTTAAACCCTAATATGTCTAAATATGAATTCAAATACAAATTAGTGAGCTAAATTTTTCTTTTTACCTAGAAGCAAGATATCTGGTAGCAAAGGGAAGAAAACAAATTGAAAGTTAAGGACAGCACAAAGTGATGGTTATTATAATCCATTGGAGATTCCACAGTCAGTCAGATCATGAGAATGCTAGAAGCCTGGAATTGGGAAAGGAGGAAAGGTCTCTGAAGAGAAAGTGTCACCAAACTTGTTGAACTCAACACCTTGGAACCTCACTGGGCAAGCCCATCTGGATATATTGCTGTGGCTCTACTCATCAAGGTCTCTTTCAATGAAAGAGCAGGGACAAATCTGAGCATCAGCATGTGTCTATAAGTTTCCAAGACAGAGGACATGCACCCTACCTAGTATTGCTTTCTTCTCCTTCTTCCATGTTTTCCTTAAAGAACTGTGAATGAAAACCAGTCACCTTCAAATACAACCTTCCCAGAATCTGTTCTAAAACAATTTTTGTATTGTACTGTGGGATTAGTACATCTTGGAAGGCTAGGTTTACACTTTCACAATTCTGGCATAGAGTTTGGAAAACACAAAGTGAAATGCCACCTCAGAAGCTCAGAGAGAGCTGAAGAGTAAGTTCACAATAGTAGCAAAGACCTAGAGTTACAGTATTTATATTTGGCCCTTTGGCTCATCTCCTATCTCTCTTTTCTGTTTGCAAAATCAGAAAATGCACCTCTTTTTTTCCTAGAGAGTTTAACAACTGGCACTGTGAGTCTCTTTCCTGTGACTCCATTTTCTATTCTCTATTGAACAGATAAAAGGAATCAAAACTATTCTGCTGGCAGCTAGGTGGTGCAGTGGATAAAGCACTGGCCCTGGAGTCAGGAGTACCTGGGTTCAAATCCAACCTCAGACACTTAATAATCACCTAGCTGTGTGGCCTTGGGCAAGCCACTTAGCCCCATCTGCCTTGCAAAAACCTAAAAAAACAAAACAAACAAAAAAACAACTGTTCTGCTTCTTTGGTAGGTGAAGAGGGAAAAGACAATAGTTAACTCTCTGCCCTTATTTCTCTTGTGTTTCTGTTTTATATTAGTTGCCTTACTCTCTTTCACTCAATGTAAGTCTAATGATACCTATAACAATACTAAATATCTAATTTTCATTTCAATTCAAAATATTAAGTGCCTGGGAGAGTGTTAAATAAGAACTAGTATCTCTGGTGTGAGGGCCTGCCAAGTCCTTTTCAGGGCTGCTCATTCTCCTTTGTTGTCCAATGAATCACCCAGTTCTCTCCTGTTGTTCTAAAGTGCAGTAGTCATACCCTTGTAAATCACTTGGCTGATCAGGAAATCAGGTTGAGGGTAACCAATATGTCTCAAACCCCTTAGTGAATTAGAGGGATATCTAGTTCCAGCATGTGGAGACTTCACCTAGCACAATGGACAGATGAGAATGATTTGTTCCAATGGCAATAAGTTGGCTGAAGCTTGCATTGCAGAGCTCTAAGAGTTTGGTCAGCCAAGGTCATCCACTCCCCCCTGGGACATCAGAAATAATCTTGATTTCTGACCTCTGAAATTTTGCTGACTTGTAAGATAGAGTAAGGCTGATAATTTTGTGCAACTTTGTCTCACTGAAATTCAATTTACCACAAGTCATTACCCCATGTTATCCTTGATCCTCTTTGAAAATGAAAGGACTTTGAATGCCAAACAGAATTTTCTATTTGCCTTTGTAGGCACCTGGAGTTTGAGTAGGGTGGTGACATGATCAGACCTTAACTTGAGGAAAAATACTTTAGTGGCTGAATGGACAATGCCTTAGAGTAGGGAAACACTTGAAGAAGGCAGGCCCACCAGAAGGCTATTGCATTAATCCAGATGTGAGATGATGAGGGTCTGCATTAGAATGGTAGGAGTATCAGGGGGGAGAAGAGAAGCATATTTGAAAATGTTATTAAAGCAAAATCAATAGATATTAACAACCCTTTGGATGGAGGAAGGAGTGAGGAGGATAAGTAAGAAATCCAGGTTGATTCCTAGGTTGTAAGTCTGAGGGACTGGGAGGTTGGTGTTGACTTCTATAGTAAAAAGAAAGGTGGGTGGGGAAGATTTAGGGGGAAAAGGTAATGAGTTCTGTTTTGAACTGTTTGGACATACTGAATTTAAGATGTCTGCTAGCCATCTAATTCAAAATATATGAAGGCAGTTGGAGATGTAAGATTGGAAGTCAGAAAGAGTGGGTCAAGAATGGTAGATTTAAGAATCATTGTGGGAGGGAGGAAATGGTAATTAAATCTATGGGAACTCTTAAGATCACCAAATGAAGTAGTATAGATGGAGAAGCCCAGGACAGACTCTATAGTTAGAGGGTATGATCTGGAGGAGGATCTAGCAAAGGAGTCAGAGGAGCAATCATTTAGGGAGGAAGAAAGCTAGGAGAGAGTGATTCCCAAAACCCTAGAGAGAAGAGAATATCAAGGAGTGATTATTAATGTCAAAGACAGCAGAAAAGTTAAGGAGAATGAGAATTCAGAAAAGATCCTTGGATCTGGCAATTAGGAGATCATCCTCTTCAAAAGAATATCTTCAAAGAGATTCTGCCTCCAGAAAATTTAAGAATTATATTTGTAACTTATAGCAGTCATTTTTAAAGATATTCATATTTGTACTGAACTAAAGCTTTCCTCTAAAGTCACAATTCTTGTATATTTAATATATCATGTTCTTTCTCACTAGAAAACTCACCTTTTTATTGAATCATGCTCAGTTCACCACTATAGTCTATTTGCTTTAGCAGCTCTTGAGAGTTATTACATGGGAGCAAAGACAATTGTATCAAAAGCAGTCTCAGCAACAAAATCTTAGTTCCCCAAGTGGTGTTATTTAATTGGGTAAATGGTGGTGTCTTTGACATAGATAAGTGAATTTCAAATGGAGGTGTCAGTTTAGAGACAAAAATAATAAGATTAGTTTTATGCTGTGGGATTCCAAAGGGAAATTCAAGTAAACAAGTTAACTCTTTTAATGAGTCAATATAGGCAGTCTTTAGCAGTTTGAACCCAGGTTCTCTCACCTAAAATCTGGTGTACTTTCTGTGTTCTGTTGGTCAGTTGAAAATATTAGTCTGAAGCTCAAAGGGGAAGAGAGAAGGAATGGAATAAGCATTTATTAAGCACCAATAATTCAGCTACTAAGGTGCCAGGAAATGTATTAAGCACTTTTACAAACATTACCTCATTTGATCTTCATAGCAACTGAGCAAACTAGGTGCTATTATTATCTTTATTTCCTAGTTGAAGAAACTAAGGAAAATAAAAGTTAAGTGACTTGTGTAGGATCAGACAACTAGTAAATGTCTGAGATTGGATTTAAATTCAGGCAAACTCTAATGGAGAACAGGCATCACCATTCTATCTATCTGTCCCAGAAGAATCTCAGCAATAGATAGAATAGATTCAGGAGACATTTAGTTTAGGTAACTGGTGTAGCAATAGAAATAAGTGATTTTACCCTGGCAAAAAGAGTTTAGAGAAAAAGAAAACAAAGGGAAGTGATTACTGAAAACCAATTAAGGGATTGAAAAGGAAAGGAAGAGCCAAGAAAAACAGAAAAGAGCAGGTATAGACATCACTGAAAATTTCTTAAGCAACAGAGTATCTATAAGCAAAGTAAACCATAAATAATATTAAAATCCTTAAAATAATATTAAAATAAGGTCATATGAATGAAGACAGAGAAATGTTCATCAGATTTGATGATTAGATGATCACTGATTACCTATAAGATTTCCAGTAGAGTAGAAAAGTCATTAAGTTTTGAGAAGTGTGAATAGTGAGAAGGTTAATTACATAATGACAAGCTTTTAAAGTAGTCTGGCAATAAAATGAAGGATAAAAGTGTAGCAGAAGACCCAAGGAGACACCTTCCCCCCATCCCCTCAAATTTTTTTAGTAAGAATAACAGAACAAATGAAAAAGAGCCACTGCAGAAAAAAGGTTTGAAGATGTATAAGGGAAAAGGGATGAATGACAGAAGTTATTGAAGGAATATAAAGGATAAAATTTATGATTCAGAGCAAGGGGTAATGATTTATCTTCTGCAAAGGGGAGGAAAAATACAATTCAAATGATACTGAGACATTTTGAGGATTATAGGAAGGGAATAGAGTACTCCCTTCAATTTTTTTAATCTTTCAAATGAATAGGAAGCTGGTGGTGGAGTGGGGGAAGTAGAGGGATGTGCATGTGCAATTGTGGATTTGAAAGTGAAAAGGACATAAGCATTTATGTGCCAGGAACTGTGCTAAGCACTTTTCAAAGGCAGGCTATCCTCAGCTTTTGTGGGAGTGTTCCAAGAAAATGGTGTGAAAATGAAAAATTGTCAATGTTAATACACTGAACATATGGGAAATAAGGGGTTAGGTTCCCATTACCAGCAAAATTGTAGTCTTTCATTCGAGGTCACTGAAAATGTACATTTTCATATAATTCCTTATAACAAAACATTAACTCTGATAAACTGTTTTGCTAACACATTAAATATGAAATGACATATAAACTATAACATACAAAATAAAATTATTGTTGTTGTTCAGTCATTTTAGTTATATGCAACTCTTTGTGATCCCATCTGGAATTTTTTTTGACAAAGGTACTTTAACAGTTTGCCATTTCATTCTCCAGCTCATATTACAGATGAGGAAACTGAGCAAATAGTTTAAGTTCAGTTCTTTCTGATTCCATACTCTACCCACCAAGTCACCTAGCTACCAACAAAATAAAATTGGTAACATGAAAAACATTCTTCTAAATTATGATTCCCTAGAATTCTGTGACTTCAATTTAACACTTCAATTTAAAGTCATTTATTTTCAACAACATTCACTTTTTATAATATATATAAAATCTTCAATGGCATAAATATTAAACAGCAAATAAAATTCTTACAATCCAAAACATTTTTAATATGAAATTTACCTTCCACTATGCCAGAAGGTAGTATGAGGGTATAGTATTTTATACTATACTACTCCCTACATTGACCATCCTTTGAAATTCATCAGAGAGATTGCAGGATTTTAGTCACTGCTGATAGAAGATGCTGAGACTGGCAAGGTCACACATCACCTCCAATATTTGGCCTTCCTAGCTGCTGGAAGGTATTGGAAGTCATAAAGTCATTCCCTAGCTTAAAATAATCCATCAATGAAGTCTGCTTCCTAACACCATTTGATTTCCTCAAGGATCTTCCAACCAACAGCACCTGCAGTCATCCCACATGAAATATATCGAATACCTTTATTTTTCTCAATAAGCTACATCAAAGACTTTGTGCACTTTGGTTTTTAGACAAAAGGACATGTACTATTCTTTGGGGATATAATTTCATCACAAAACTTGAATTCTAAAAGCAAACAATGGAAAATATGCAATGAATGCACATGGAACTCTTTACAATGATAGTGAATTGGTGGAGTGGTAGGATATTAGCAGCTTTAAAGCCTGCATACATTGCAACTCTCTTTTTTTCTGTACATGCATAGCCACAAATGTACAGTTGCCTACATAAAAGTGAAAATGAGGTTACAAATAAAATCGAGAATGTTAATAATGTCATGAAATTTAAATGCATGAATGTTGAGGATTGACTATCACATTTGAACATCAAATTAATCCTGCAATATATGTGGTGTTTTTATTCTCATCTTAAAGTTAAAAAAAAAACTCGGGCAGGCAGAAAATAAGCGACTTGCTGAGACTCACACAATTAGTAAATGTCTAAATCTGGATTTCAAATAAAATCTTTTTGACTCTAGATCCAGGGCTCTATCTATTCTGTCACCTAGCTGATTTGAAGAGAAGAAAAGTTTTGAAGCAAGAAGTATGAGGGGATAAGAAATGAAGTTCTTAAGTAGATCAGAATTGATAAAAGTAGATACTTTTGCATTCCTAACCAAAAGGAAGCAATGGAAAAGCTTGAAGTAGGTCTGGGTCTTCAATATGAAAGAAAATGTTAGTTTTTCTAGTTGAGTTTTCAAACAGCTTCCTTTTGTCTGACATCTGACTCCCCTCCTCCCTTCTTCCCTTTGTTTTCTCTAGATGAGCCAATGAAACTCTCTCCCATCTTCTATTTTATTCCTGCCAATTTTTATCTAATGGTTCCCACTCTAAGTTTGGCTGCATTTTCTTTCTTCTTGCTACCTGGAAAGGAACAATGGTGATCATAAATTGAGAGACAAGAGAAGAAAAGGCATCCATTAAAGGAATGGGATATATAGTGGAGATTGGCTCATCCTTTATTTGTTCTCTTGCAATGGTGAGCACAGAGTCTTATTGAATGAGCAGCCAAGATTCTCTGGGTGAGTAACCTCATAGGTAAAAAAAAAAAAAGCATGTAGTCACCAGAAGTTGATAGAATTTGGAAAACTGACAGTACTCACAAGAATTCAGTATGTATTTCTCCAGAAATCAATTAAAACCAAGAGCAGATGAAATGACTATCTATAATCTTCCAGTTAATAATGAACAGCCACTTGAGGAAAGAGGACTAGACTGGAAGGCTGTATTTTTGCCTGCCAATGTTCTGTCATTTTACTTAATTAGACTGGCATCAATCATGTTCACTCTCATAGTAAATAAATCATGGATTGTAGGGACCCCCTCAAAAGATAGAGCATGTTACTTGTTTCCCCTGGGCCCCTACATAAAAATTGATGAGGGTCTGATTCAAGTTAGTTAAATTGACCCAAAGGATCAAGCTCCTAATAGATCCCCATTTAAAGACTCTTCTTTTTGATACAAAACATTCATTCCTCAGATGAAAAATCTACCTAATTTCATTCTAATCATTTACAAATTTATTGTATGTGTAATCAAATATCATATTGTCTGTTTTTGTATCCTCCATAGTATTATCAACATAGTAGCAGCTTAATAATAAAATTTTAGACCTCAAAGATACTTTAGAAATTATCTAGTCCAGCTCATTCATTGAAGAACTGAATAGTCAAAGACATAGAGAATTAAAATCACTGGTCCAAGATCAAACAGTTAAAATGTAGATAATCAGGACGTTTTAAATCTAAATCCAGGATCTAATTTTCATGTGCATTAAGATACACCAATATTTGTTGAATAAATGAATAAATTTAAATAAGACAACTATCATGTTATTCTTTTGATATCAATAATCAGGGTTGTAAGCATGTAACTCTTTGCATATAAGTTTTATAAATTCAATTAACCATTATAAGGTTTCTCCAGAAGACCATTTAAATATTATGGCTTTTAGTTATAGTAAAACTACACAAAACAAACCACAATCAACAAGATAATCAGTTCGTTACCTCAGAATGAAACCTATGGATTGGCTAAAGCACTAGGAAATATATTTTATTACCCTTCATTTAAATTGATATTCATTATTATTCAATATTAAATATCTTTTAATGGTTAAAACTTATGGTTTCTTTTTTTACACTGATTATAATTGCGATAAATTTTCATATTTTTTTCTTAGCAGGGTTTATGTATGTTTTCCCAAAGGAAAATTATAGAGGGACCCTGTAGAAAATCTATCCCAAATCTCTCATTTCACAAATGATGAAGAAGAATGACATTAGTGAGATTGCAACTTGTTTAAAGTCGCACCATTCATTTGTGGAAAATCTCTGTTTAGAGCCAAGGTACCCTGATACTTATTCTAGGATTCTTTTTTTCTAGCAGGATGATGACTTTGTTAACTATTAGAATTTTTTCCAGTTACAGGACTTATAAAAGTTTTTACAAAATTCATTTAAAAATTTTTTATTTCAAATTTTCTCTCTCTCCCCTCTTTTCATTTTTCATTGAAAAAGAAAGCAATTTCATATAGGTTATACATATGTAGTCATGTAAAACATATTTTAATATCAGTCATATTGTGAAAGAAACACACAAAAAAATAAAATAAGAAAAAGGATCCTTTGTCACTGAGGTACTACCTCACACCTCTCAGATTGACCAATATGACTAGAAAGGAAAATGATCAATGTTGGAAGGGAAGTGGGAAATCTGGGATACTAATGCATTGTTGGTGGAGTTGTGAACTGATCCAACTTTTCTGGAGAACAATTTGGAATAATGCCCAAAGGGTAATAAAAATGTGCATACCCTTTGATCCAGAAATATCACTTCTGGGTCTGTTTCCTGAAGAGATCCATGAGAAAGGCTAAAAATCTCATGTGTACAAAAATATTCATAGCAGCCTTTTTGTAGTGTCAAAGAATTAGAAATTGAGGAAGTGTTCATCATTTGGGGAATGGTTAAACTAATTGTGGCTTATGTATATAATGGAATTTTATTATTCTGTAAGAAATCATGAGGGAAGGGGGAGGCTAGGTGGCATAGTGGATAAAGCACCGGCCTTGGAGTCAGGAGTACTTGGGTTCAAATCTGGTCTCAGACACTTAATAATTACCTAGTTGTGTGGCCTTGGGCAAGCCACTTAACCCCATTTGCCTTGCAAAAACCTAAAATCAAACAAACAAACAAAAAGAAATCATGAGGGATGGAATTTCAGAAAAGCCTGGAAAGACCTGCATGAATTGATGCAAAGTGAAATGAGCAGAACCAGAAGAACATTATACACACTAATAACAACATGGGGTCATGATCAACCATGATGGACTTGTTCATTTCAACAGCACAATAAAGACAATTTTAAAAGACTTGTGATGGAAAATGCCATCCATATCCAGAGAAGGAACGGTGAAATTTAAGTGAAGACCAAAGCTTATGATCTTTAATTTTTAGAAGTTATTTCTTGTATTTTCTGTTTTTCTTTCTATTTTTTTATTTGGATAAGATTCTTTTCTCACAATATGTTCAATATGATCTATGTTTAGCATGGTGATAAATATAGAGCCTATATCAGATTTCTTTCTGTCAGAGGGATGGGGGTTGAGTAGTGATGGAGAAAAATTTTAAAACTCAAAACCTTGCAAAAAAAGATGAATAATAACTACTGTTACATGTAGTTGGAAAAACATAAAATATTTAAAAAATAAAAAGTATAGTTTGATGTGCTCTCTCTGTTGAAGGATAGTATTTTTCATTAGAAGACCTTCAGAATTGTCTTAGATCATTGTATTGCTGAGAATAGCTAAGTCATTCACAACTGATCATTCTTATTTTATTGCTCTTATTCTGTACAATGTTCTGATTCTATTCACTTCACTATGCATTAGTTCATGAAAGTCTTTCTAGGTTTTTATGAAATTATCCTGTTCATCATTTCTTCTAATGTAATAGTATTCCATTACAATCATAAACCATAACATGTTCAGTTATTCCCTAAGTAATGGACATCCCCTGATTTCCAATTTTTTGCTACCATAAAAAAGTTACTATTAATATTTTGTACAAATAAGTCCTTTGCCCCCACTAGTTTTTTTACTCTTTTTGGAATACAGACCTTGTAATGATTTTTCCTATGCTAATGGGTATACGTGGTTTTATAGCCTTTTGAGCAAAATTACAAATTGTTCACCAGAATGGTTACATGAATTCAAACTCCATGAATAGTGCATTAGAGTCCCACTTTTCCTATAGAACCTTAAATATTTGTTATTTTCCTTTTTCTATCAATTTAGCCAATCTGATAGGTGTAAAGTGATGTTAATTTGCATTTTCTCTAATCAATTGCAATTTGCATTTCTCTAATCGGTAGTGATTTAGAGTATTTTTATGACTGCAGAGAATGTAAATTTCTTTGTCTGAAAACTGCTTATAAAATTCCTTTGACCATTTATCAATTGGAGAATGACATTCATATTTGATTTAATTTTTTATATTTTTAAGAATTGAGGTCTTTATGAGAGAAAAATGCAAAAATTTTTATCCTTTTTTTCTACTTTTTTAAAAATCTTATCTGCATACATTTTATTCATGGAAAAAAATAATTTCATGTAATCAAAATTATCCATTTTACATACTCTAATACTCTATCTCTGGACTTTACTTATCAAGGCAGCTAGGTGCAGCAGTGGATAGAGCACCAGCCCTGGAGTCAGGAGTACCTGAGTTCAAATCTGGTCTCAGACACTTTAATAATTACCTAGCTGTGTGGCCTTGGGCAAGCCACTTACCCCCATTTGCCTTGCAAAATTCTAAAAAAAATTTTTTTTTACTTATCCATAAATCTGACAGGTAAGTTATTCCACCCTCTCCTATTGGCTTTCATTTTCAACCTTTATGAGTATAAATCATGTATCCATTTTTAATCTTATTTTGGTATATGATGGTATGTACCTAATTTCACCAAACCACTTCTCAGTTTTCTCAATAGTTTTAATCTAATAGTGAGTTCTTTCAAAAGTTTGAATCTTTAGGTTTATCAGTCACTAGATAACTAGATCAAGCACTATGTTTATTTAACTACTGAGTTTTGTGTACCTAATCTAGTTCATTGATCTCCCACTCATTTCTTTTTTGTTTAATCATCTCAATTGTGTCCAACTCTTTGTGATTCAGTTTGGGGTTTTCTTGGCAAAGAGGCTAAAATGATTTTTCTATATACTTCTCCAGTTCTTTTTTTATAGGTGAGGAAACTAAAGCAAATAGGGTTAAGGGACTTACCCAGGGTCACAGTTGGTTAGTGTTTAATTCTGTATTTGGACTCAAGTCTTTTTTTGGAGGGGATTAGGGTTTTTTTTTTTTTTTTTTTTTTTTTTTTTTTGCAAAGCAATGGGAATAATTGACTTGCCCAATGTCACACAGCTCGGTAATTATTAAGTGTCTGAGACTGAACTCAGATCCTCCTGACTCCAGGACCAGTGCTCCTCTTTCTGATGGCAAACCAGGCACCCCATGTACTATAGCACCAAGATTCCCTACTCTATTTCTTAAACTGGAGCAGGGATAATCCAGCTCACAGACCATTTGATCTGGCACTGCTACAGAAACTGCAGGTAGGATTTGAAATTGAATAAATCTTGGAGTTTTTTTGAAGTGAATTAATTGAATGTTTGATCAAATATAGCAAATGAATGATGTCAAAAATATCCAAATAGTCTTTAGCATAAAAAAAGATTCCTTATCCATCTTAGACTTGTGATAATTATCATTTTGCAATATAGTTTTGTGATCTGGTATGGTTATTTACTCCCCCCCATTTATTCCCTTGATATTCTTTTGTTATTCCAAGATAAATGTTGTTGTTGGTTTTCCTAACTATGAAATATTTTTGGTATTTTGATTGTTATGACACTGAATAAATAATTTAGGTAGAATTGTAAATTTAATTTATTGTATAAGCTTATCAGCAGTTAATAACTATCCACTTGTTTAGTTATGACTTTATTTGTATGAAAAGAATCTTGTAATTACGTGCATGTGGTTCCTGGATTTCTCTTGAAACATATAATCCCATGTATTTTATATTGTCTATCATTATTTCAAATGTAATTTCTCTTTCAATCTCTTACTGCTGTACTTGTTGACTATATATAAATATACTGATGATTGTTGTAAGTTTATTTTATATCCTGCAGGGAATTTTAAACCCCTGCCAGGGGTGTAGGGTATATTCAAGAAAGAATCAGGTTGAGAGTAACTAAGGGGGTCTCAAACCTGTTGGTGAGTTGGGGGAGGTGTTTATCTCAAGACTTCCCCTAGTGGAATGGGTGGATGAGAACAATTTATTCAGATGACCATGCAGGCACCTGAAGCAGGTTCTGTGCAGTGCTTAGAGTTTGGTTAGACATCAAAGATGCCAAGTTCATCCACTACATGTAAAGTCATCACCAGTTGTCTCCATTTGGTCTTGTCACTATGATGACTATGACTTTGGAAGAGAGAGTGAGGCTAACAACTTTCATGCAACCCATTCTCATTAAAATCCAATTTACCTATGAATCAGAAGACTTCATCCATACCATTTTACCATTCTTTTTTGAAGATGAAAGTTAAGTGACAAAGCAACAGGTGTGGGAACACTGTAATCACAACTCTGCACACAGGGTGACTCAGACAGTAATGTCTCCTCACTGGAAGCAGCAGTGGGATTTGGCAGTCACCTGGGTGTCTGAGGAAGCTTTTAAGAATAGTGCTGCTTGAGGGGGTGGCTAGGTGGCATAGTGGATAAAGCATCGGCCTTGGAGTCAGGAGTACCTGGGTTAAAATTCGGTCTCAGACACTTAATAATTACCTAGCTATGTGGCCTTGGGCAAGCCACTTAACCCCATTTGCCTTGCAAAAAAAAAAACAATAGTGCTGCTCACCTCTTCTTAGAAAAGGTGCCCTAAAAATTTTCTGCTTACCCAACTCTGGCCTGATTACTCTGGCAAGTGGGAATCCCATCCTAGGGTCAAAACACACACAAAAAATGTACAAAAACACACACAAATAAGATAATTCCAATCAGCATCAGTAGATGGAATGTGTAAAACTCAAAGACAACACAAGTTTCAATAGACTTGATAGATGAACAGTTCTTATTTCAAAAGAATTCAGCAAGTATCACATACAAATAGCAGCCCTGAATGAAACAAAATGAGCAAATGAAGACCAGTTTACTGAAGTCAGAACTAGAAACACATTTTTTCTGGAGTCATCACAAAGAAGGGGAACTGTGAAATGGGTAGGTTTTGCCAACAAAACTAATCTATTCAACAAACTTGCATGCCTGCTAAAAGGAGCAAAGACAAGCTCATGACCTATTGAGGTCAAAGAAAAATTTTATGAAGACTAAGAGACCCTTATCATCAGTGTACCAAATTCTGGGTGACTTTAATACTCAGATAATGAAGTTGTCCTTCCTTATCAAAGAAGACAAAAATGACATCACTATATTAGACACAAGTTACAGTGTGTCCAACTACAGCTGATCAGGCCAATATGAGCTTAAAATGCTCTACTACAGGTCAGCCACAAATAGTCCATGTGAAACCTATGCTTCTAACATTTCATTTGATTTGTTTTGATTCTACCTTACTCATTGAGCATAGCATCCTCTCAGATGAGAGCATCTATGTTGGGGTGGTCCTGTACCAGTGTCTCCTATGCTGCACAATGATTTCCAAAGTTTTTGAGAGACCTTCAGAATGTCCTTGTATCATTTTTTTTCTGAGAGCTTGACCTGTATTCTCCATAAAAGAGTTTTTTCAACAAACTTAGGTTTGGAACTCAAACAACATGACCAGCCCATTGTAGTTGCCCACTCTCTAATAACTTTTTAATGTTTGGCATTTTACCTCAGGAAAAGACCTCAGTGGTATTTTATCTTGCCAGGTGATCTTCAGAATCTTCCTAAGACAATTTAAATGGAAACAATTCACCCATTTGTACACAGCCCAGGTTTTCACAGATATACCAAAAATGATGTCAGCACAATGACTCTACACCTTCAGTTCAATAGTCTTCTCTCCCACACTTTCTTTCAGAATTTCCCTGGTAATATAGGAGTAAATCTTATTATTAATGTGTACCTTCCTGGAAAGTAAGTAATTCATTTATTCACAAAATAAGTGGATTTATCCACAGTATTCAAAACTTTTCCATCTACTATATCCAATGATCCCATGATGTGGAACTGGCTGATGAAGTACCTTTGTTTTCCTGGTGTTAGTTGTTAGACCAAAATTAGCACAAGCATTCTTTGTTGCATCTTAGCTTCAGAGGCTGCACTGAGTGCAAAATCATCTGCAAACAGAAGATCATGCACCAACACTCTCTCCACTGTGGTCTTTGCTTGTAACCTTTTCAAGTTGAAGAATCTACCATCAACGTGTTAGTTGACCTTGAGACTGTGTTCATCTTCATAAGACATTTGGGAACATGGCTAAAAACATAATTATAAAAAAGTATGGGAGCAAGGACATGGTCTATTTGAACTCCAATGGTGAACAGGAAATCATAAGAGCATTGTTCACTATCCAAAACCTGGACAAACATGCCATCATGAAACTGATGTCCAATACTAATGAAATTCTCCAGGCAACCAAATTTTGACATAGTCTTCCATAAGCCCTCATGACTGACAGCATCATTTAGTCCTTAATCAGATCTACAGACTTAATGCAATGAAGTTCTGCTCCTGACATTTTTCCTGGAGTTGTTGGGCAGCAAACATCATATTAATTATCCTTTGACCCTTTGTGAATCAACATTGATTCTCAGATAGGTGACTCTTCCTATTATAGTCTCTGATAAGAATCTTGAGAGCACTGACTAAGAGAGAAATACCTCTGTGTTTGTGCCGACCTGTAGTAAAACATTCTGAGCTCATCTTAGTTTGATCAGCCACAGTCAGACACAATACAATTCTTTCTAAGGTAGTGATGTCATTTTGGTCTTCTTCAATAAGGAAGAGTAAGAATCATTTTATTTTAACTACTTCTTTTTTATTGATTTTCTAGGATTCTTCAAGTACAATATCATACTATCTACAAAGAACAATGGTTTTGTTTTCTCCATTGCTTGTTCTTATTTCTTCAATTTCTTTTTCTTCTCTTACTAGCATAACTAGTATTTCTAGTACGATGTTTAATAATAGTGATGATAATGGGCATCCTTTCTTCACCCTTTATTAATATAAGGGGAAGGCTTCTAACATCCCTATTACAAGGATTGCTTGTGATGGCTTTAGATAGACACTATTTTAAGGAAAGATCCATTTAACCTATGCTAGCTAGCATTTTTTAACAAATAAGAATGAGTATTGTATTTTTTATCAAAAGGTTTTTCAGCATCCTTTGAGATAATCATGTGATTTTTTTTTTGCTGGTTTTATTATTGCTGTCTCATGAAGTCATTAGTTTCCGCAGACTCCATTCTTTTTTTAAGAGAGGAGTTTTCTTCATTTACTTGTTGCAACTCCTTTTCCAATTGGTCAGTTCTACTTTTGATAGAGCTTCCGTTTGACCAATTGAGGTTTTGAGAGAATTATTCTCATTTTGTATTTGCCCAATTGAGAATCTGAGAGATTTAGTCTCATTTTGTATTTGACCAATTGTATTTTCTAACGATTTGTTTTCTTGTTGCCAGGTGTTAATTGTCTCTCCCAAATTTTCCAATTGATTTTTAAACTCCTTCTTCATGTCTTCAAGGAAGTCTTTCTGTGCTGGAGACCAGATCATATTCTCCTCAGAGGTTCTAGGTCTCTCTGAGTTAGGGTTTTTTTTCCTTCCAAGAATTTTTCTATGGATCCACCTTTCAGTTGACCTTTCTTCATTTTGCTAAGACCTTGAGCTGGGAAGGGGGCTGGTTCACGGAGGTTTGGTGTTGGGATCCCTAGAGGCTCTACTCATTGAGTGCAATTTCTTCAGCTGGCCAGTAGGAGGTGCTGGTTGCTTTCTCTGGAGTGTCTGTGACCTTGATTCAGGCCTAATCCCTTAGTCTGAAGGGAATGATTGAAGCTGTTAAATACTTTTGCCTTCAATAAATGGTGGGCTCTACCCTGGGGTGAGGTCATCCCTCTCCATATTGTCAGCTGAACTGGATTCTTCTGCTCATACACATGTGCCTGGGGCAGAAGTAATCTGTAATTGTATTTGTTCTGGGAAGAGGTGTCAGCCACAATGGAGGCATGGACTCAGAGTTCCTCATACCTGAGGAGCCCAGGAATGGTGTCCACAGCTCTCCTGAACCAAAACTCTCCCCCCAAGACCTGTTGGCAAGATCCAGATGGTCAGCACCAACACCAGTACCTCTGCTCCCTAGTTGACTCAAGCCCCCGAAGTCTAGTCCCTTCGCTGATCAAGTAGGCCAAGCTGCTCTGGCCCTCAAGCTCCCTGGCTCCAATTCAGCAGATAATCAGGCTGATCCACTGCTGATCTGGCTCATCCTCCCTCTGCACCAGGACTTACCCAGGGCTGCAGAAGATAAATCCTGAGGTAGCTGTTCTTTCTCCTAGCTTTTCTTTCTGGGTTTTGTGGATTGGATTTCTGTTAAGAGGTTTGTTTCATATTATAGATAGGGAAAGATCAGGAGAATTTAGAACTGTACTGTCTTCTCTCTGCCATCTTGGCCAGAAGTCTCTGGTTTTATTGATATTGTCAATTATACTCATAGTTTTCCTAATATTGAATCAGTCTAGCAGTAATGGTATAAATTTCATGTAGTTTTAATATATGACCTTTGTGATACAATGTTGTATCACTTTCTGCTGGTATTTTATTTAAAATTTTTGCTTCAATATGCATTAGGGAAATTGTTCCACAGTTTTCTTTCAGCTTTTCATTTTCCTGGTTTTTAGGTATCTACAATATTAATGTTGTAGAAAGAATTTGGTAGGACTGGACTCCTTTGCCTATTTTTTACAAGTATCTTATATAGATGAATTAATTTTTCTTTAATTTTTTGGCAGAATTTATTTTTGAATTCATCTGGTTCTGTGCATTATTTTAGGGAATTGCTTGATGGATTGTTAAATTACTTTTTCTAAGATAGGGATATATAAGTATCTTCTTTCTTTTGTTAATTTGAACAATTTTTATTTTTTCTATATATTCACCCATTTCAAAAAAATAAAAAAATATTCACCCATTTCACTTAGATTATCAAATTGATTGGCATAAAATGGGCAAGACAGCTCCTTATAATTGCTTTATCTTCATCTTCATGAATGATGAATTCACTCTTCATTTTTAATACTACTAATTTGGTTTTCTTTTTCAAAACATCAATCTAACCAATAGTTAATCCATTTTATTGACTTTTTCATAAAACCTGCTCCCAATTTTTTTATTTATTAATTCAATAGTTTACTTATTTTAAAATTTTATTACTATTTTCCTTTAATTTTCAGGATTACCAATTAGATGTTTAATTGAGGAGTTTTAATTTTTTTTTCTTGGGTGCATGCCGAGTTCATTGATTTGTTATATCTCTATTTTATCGAGGTGTTTAGAAATATAAATTTTCTCCTAAGTATTGCTTTGGCTTCATCCCATAACTTTTGGTATATTGTCTCATTGTTGTCAATTTCTTTAAATTATTATTATTTTCTTTATTTAACACACATTCATTCTTTAGAATTAGAATAGTTTCCAATTCCTTTTAATCTATATTTTCATGATCCTTTGTTCACATAATTTTTATTGCATTATGATCTAAAATGATTCATTTGTTCTTTTCTTCATTTGGTTGTGTGGCTTTTCAATGGTCAGTGTTTGTGATGTGGCATGTACCACTGAGAAAAAAGGAATATTACTTTCTATTCTCATTCAGTTTTCTGCAGACATCTATCATATTGAACTAAAATTTTTTTAATATCCTTAGCTTCTTTCATTTGATCAGATTTGTCTAGTCCTGATAGAAGAAAGTTGTGGGTCCCCTACTAGTATAATCTTATGATCTATTTTCTCCTTTTTCTTTTTCTTTTTTTAGGTTTTTTCAAGGCAATGGGATTAAGTGGCTTGCCCAAGGACACATAGCTAGGTAATTATTGTCTAAGGCTGGTTTTAAACTCAGTCCTGACTCCAGGGCCAGTGCTCTATCCACTGTGCCACCTAGGTGCCCCTCTCTTATTTCTCTTTAACAATTCCTTCAAAAATTGGTTGCTTTATCATTTGATTCATATATGTTTAATGCTGAGATTGCTTCATTGTCTATTGTACCTTTTAGAAAGATGCAATTTCTTCCATTCTTTTTTAATTAGACCTATTTTTGTTTCACTTTGAGATCATGATTGCTAACCTTCCATTTTTTACTTCAGTTGAAGCACAATAGATTCAGCTCCAGTCCTTTACCTTTACTCTGAAAGTCTCTCTTGCTTCCCCTTCTTTTACTCCCCATCCTCCTACCTTCCCTGTTGGGCAAGACAAATTTTAAATCCAAATGAATGTGTATGTTATTCTCTCTTTGAGACCATTTCAATGAAAGTAAGCTTCAAGTGTTCTCCAAACCTCCATTTTCTCCTCTGCTGTAAAAGCTTTTATGTGCTCTTCTTAAAATGTGAAATAATTTACTTTATTTCACCTCTCTGTCCCTGTTTCTCCCAGTACATCTCACAGACCATTTCCTCTTCATCCTGGAACTGTGGCCCAGAGTATCACATGGGTAATGTAGCAGACTCCTGCTCACGGTACCAGCAAAAGACCTTCTACAATCTGCTTCTAACCAGTAATCACTGCTGACTTGTTACCTCCAAAGCCTGCTATTGACTTGCCTGCTCTGGCTATCATGACCTTTCCTGGGCTTTACTTTACTCTCAGCATGAGAAGACAAACCTTTCTTGCAAATCTTCTAAGCTGTCTTGAGCTGGAAAATTGTCTCATCCCATTCTTTTGTTGGTTCTACCATTTTAGAATTCATTTTGAGGTATTGCTTTAATGTTTAAATGTAAAGTTGGGAAAGCTCAGGCAAGTCCCGGCCTTTATTTTGCCATCTTGGCTCCTCCCCTAGGGTTATTTCAAGTATTCAGAAATATTCTTATCTTCCTTATTTCTGACAGTATCTTTTATTGGTCCTTTTCTGTGGTATCAAGATCTCTCAATTCATATCCACCTATATAATTCATTTTTAATCCACCTTTCAAATAATTAATAAAGATATTAAATCAATTCATGGTCCACTGTGATCCTAGTTACAATTCTACCAGATGTTTCTGGGCAGATTGCCATTTATCCTAATCTCTTTTTGTACCTTTCCAGTCAGCTTCAATTTCCATTAATATTTCATCCCAAAACTCCATTTTTAGAAAAGAAGACTGGTTTTATCTACACACAAAGAAGCAAAGGTAGAATTGTTTCTTGCCTGTCCTGATCATCAGTCCCACAAGCCTGCATGACAAGTTTCATTACACTGTAGCCAGGTTTATTCTTATATTCATTCAGAAATAATTTTTCATGCTTCTACAATTAGTAGTGCACAGTGATATAGGTGCAAAAAATGTTAATAAGATGTGGTTATCCATGACATTACCAGGAAAGATAAGGCACATACACAGATACAAAAAAATAGATCAAAATACCCTGTATATATTATCAAGATATATAGAATATAGTTTGTTATATTGCTGTGATTGAATTCAAGAAGTCCTACATTCAAATCCCACCTTTGTCCCTTATTAACTGAATGACTCTGACTGTCATTTAATTTCTTTGTTCCTCCCTATGATTTATATGCCAAGTTATGAAAAGATTGTGATCTTCAAGGAAGTTCATATAGTAAGAAATCCTAATATTCCCTTCATATATGATGGGAATGTGCTTGAGGAAATCTGTGAAACACGAAGTTTCTGGAAGGATTAGTGTGATTGATCATTAGACTCTTATTTTATTTTAAACTTATCTCTAATCAGCCTTAATCTGTTTGTTATGATTCTATAGGGCTAAATCTTTATATTAGGCACCAGAGAAGTGAACTGCAAATTATAAGTTAGTTCACTTGCCTAACCACTAGAATACTGATAACCAAACCCAGCTTAAGTGAAATGTTTTGATGTGATATGAAAAAGTCACCCTTTCTTGCCCAATATGAGAATAGCCTCAACTTATGACCACTTAGTCACCAGAAATTAATCTTGCCTTGCTCATATTATGATCACCCATGATGATGCATCATTTCTAGATCTTCTAAGAGGACAAAATCAAGGTTTGTCAGCCCAAGAGGCCTGTATTTTACTTGATCTCTTCTAAATGTCCATGTTTCAAATCCTATAATACTAAGACCCTGGGGAAAGGGGTCTTCTTCAACCATGAAGCAGATCTCAAGACCATTTTATTAGAGAGGACTATGGACCTTTTAATAAAGTACTATTGCTTTGGAGCTATACATTATTTGGTTTTTCTTATAGATTGGACAACTTTGGACCCCACATCAGGGAGATCTTAATAGAGGGGACCTTGAAGAATTGTTAGAGAAACACAGTAACTCCCATATACTGACAACATCCCCAACAAGTGTGACCAACTCAGATGAAAATATATTTAATAAAAACAAATAAATACATTATGATATAGATATTATATTTTAAAACTAAGTCAACACACAGCCTTAGGGTTTCTGGAAAAATTAATATCAAATGGTAAAGAAGGGACGTGTGGTACTCAAAGTTTAGGAAGCATTGCAAGTAAGAGTACAGGGCTAGGAAAATGAGAACTTTATATGAAAAATAAAAATAATCCATTTGATTGTTGTGTAGTGAACAAGAAAGTATACAAAGTAAGTTGAGGCTCAAGAAATTGATTGAAACTATATTGTGGAGAGCCTTGAACAACAAAGCAAAGGGTTTTATGGTTATTTAGCAGAATTTAGTTTAAAAAATATATATTCAGTTGATTGGGGGGAGGGAAGATAGATGCCACAATAGATGTGTTCCTGATGATCCGGCACCACAAGACAACCATCTTCACCGATGCCAAGGAGTTGAGCATAGTGTTCCAGCTGAAGCGCATTGTAGAAGGCATCCTCAGGAGGCCCCCAGGTGAGCAGCATCTCTACAAGGATGACCAGCTTCTGGATGACAGTAAGACCCTGGGCAAGTGTGGCTTTGCAAGTCAGACAGCCAGGCCTCAAGCACCAGCCACTGTGAGGCTGGTCTTTTGAGCTGATGATGTATTTGAAACATTACACATTGAGGCTTTCTCCAGACCCCCGGAACTGCCAGATGTCATGAAGCCCCAAGACTCTGGAATTGGCACCAATGAGCAAGCTGTACAGTAAGGGCCCAAGGCCCCACCCCCTAGTGACCTAATACAATTGTTTATATTGATAGCATTTGGTGCAGGACCTATACAATATTGTTAAAATGGACATAAGGAAGTGATTCAATTTAATTTGATAAATACAAGCAATTTAATCAGATAATTAAGACCTCTGAGGGAATTTCTTTCTTAGAGAATGGAATGGGGAGAACTAAGTAAATTGTGCAACAGTCAAATTTCCATCACTATTTTTGGTTAGACATGGCCTATCTTTTTTTTAATTTACTTTATTTTATTTTTTTCCAATTATATACAAAAATAGCTTTCAATATTCTTCATTTTACAAACTTTTGAGTTCTGTATCTTTCTATCACCCTCCTTTCCCTTCCCACCTCTCCATGGCTTATCATTTTAAGAAAACTTCCATTTATTCCTATGCTCTCTAGTGTTTTTCAACAATCTTATATAACTTGTAAATGTATGGTTGCGTTTAACATATTTAAATATTGGTCATATTTTGAAAGGGGAAATAGAATTGGGGGGGGCCATGACAGAGAAAGAAACAACACAAAAGAAATTTTAAAAAGTGAATATAGTATGCTTTGCTCTGCATTCAGACTCCGTAGTTTTTCTCTGGATATGGACAGCATTTTCCATAATAAGTCTCACAGGATTGTCCTTGATCACTGAACTGCAAAGAGAAGCTGCACCCATCATAGTTGCTGTTAATCTCACAATGTTGCTGATAATATTTAGAGTGTTCTCCTGATTCTGCTCTTTTCATTCAGCATTAATTCATGTATATCTTTCCAGGCTTTTCTAAAGTCCAACCACTGAGGATTTATTATAGAACAATATTACTCTGCCACATTCATAGACTATAATTTGTTCAGCCATTCCCCAACTGATCGCTATCCTCTCAATTTCCAATTCTTTGCCACTACATAAAAACTACAATAAATATATTTGTACATATGGATATAGAACTAGCAGTGTTACTGCTGGATCAAAGGGTATGCAGTTTTATTGCACTTTGGACATAGTTTCAAATTGCTCTCCAGAATGTTTGGATCAGTTCACAACTCCACCAACAATATGTTAGTGTTCCACATCCTCTCCAATATTGATCATTTTCCTTTTTTGTCATTTAAAATCAATTTGATAGGCATGAGGTGATACCTCAGAGTTGTTTTAGTTTGCATATTTCCAATAAATAATGATTTGAAGCATTTTTGCATATGACTATAGATAGTTTTAATTTTTTTGGTTCTGAAAACTGCCTGTTTATGTACTTTTACGATTTACAACTTGGGAAAGACAGTCTTACTTGACTCTTTTCCCTATATATTTTAGAACAAATCCTTTATCAAAATCACTAGCTGTGAAAATTGTCTCTCTCAGCTTTCTATATTCTTTCTAATCTTGGTTGCATTAATATTTTTGTGCAAAATCTTTTTCATTTCATATAGTTGCAATTCTCCATTTTGTAGTTTATAATGTTCTCCATCTCTTGCTTGGTCATAAACTCCACCCCCTTCCATAGATCTGACAGATAAATTATTTCTTGTTCTCTTTATTAGCTTAGGGTATCCCTTTTTATGTCTAAATCCTATACCCATTTTGATCTTATGTTGGTATAGGGTATGAGATGTGGGTCTATGACTAGTTTTTACTATACTATTTTCCCAGTAATCCTGTAGTTTTTATCAAATAGTGAGTTCTTATCTCAGAAGCTCAAGTCATAGTTATTTATCACTGTTTCTTTTGAACCTATTCTACTGCTGAACAGACAGTTTTAATGACTATTACTGGATAATATAGTTATGGATCTGGAATATCTAGGTTACCTTTCTTTGCATCTTTTTGTATTAATTTCCTTGATAATATAAACCTTTTGTTCCTTCAAATAAATGGTTTTTCTAGCTCTACAAAACAGTTTTTTGGTAGTTGTATAGGCATGACACTGAAAAAAGTTATTTAACTTTCATTATATTAGCTTGGTCTACCCATGAGCAATTACCATTTTTCCAGTTGTTTAAATCTGATTATATTTGTAAGGAAAATATTTTTAATTGTGTTCCTAGAGATTCTCAGTTTGTCTTGGGAAGTAGATTCTCCAATATTTTATGTTGTCTCCAGTTACTTTAAATGAAATTTGTCTTTCTATCTCTTTGCTGGTCATGTATAGAAATTCTGATGATTTATGTGAATTTATTATGTGAGTATCATTATTATTATTATTATTATTACTTTGCTAAAGTTATTGTTTCAAGTAGTTTTTAGTTGATTTTGTATGGTTCTCTAAGTATACTATCGTATAATCTTCGAAGAATGAGAGTTTTGTTTTCTCATTGCCTATTCTAAATCCTTAAATTTTATTGCTTTTCTTAATACTAAAACCAATATTTCTAAAGCAATATTGAATTAAATAGTGATGTTAATGGGCATCCTTGTTTCACCCCTGATTTTATTGGGAATGCTTCTAGTTTAAATCCATTCCATATAATGCTTACTGATGGATTTAGATAGATAATGCTTATCATTTTAAGAAACCTCCATTTATTCCTATGCTCTCTAGTGTTTTTCATAGGAATAGGTGTATTTTGTTGAAGGATTTTTCAGCTTTTATTCAGAGAATCAAAAAATTTCTGTTAATTTTGTTTTTGATATGAACAATTATTCTTATTTTGTCCCTAATATTTAATCATTCTGATTTTCTGAAATGAATTCTACCTAATGATAGCCTGCTGTAATCTCTTCTAAAAATAATTTAAAAGTTTTACATCAATATTCATTAGGGAGATTGGTCTATAAATTTGTCTGTTTTCGCTCTTCTTTGTTTAGTACCATGTTGATGTCATAAAAGGAATTTGGTAGAACTCTGTTTCCCTTTTTAAACTAGTTTATATAGAATTGGAATTAATTCTTCTTTAAATGTTTGATAGAATTCACTTGTAAATCCATCTGACCCTGGAGATTTTTTCTTAGGGAGTTTATTGATGACTTGTTCAATTTCTTTTTCTGAAATGGGATTTAGTATTTTATTTTCTCTTCCATTAATCCAAGCAGTTCATATTTTTGTAAATAATATCTATTCTACTTTGTCAGGTTTGTGAGCATACAATTGGGCAAAATAGTTCTGAATTATTACTTTAATTTCTCCATTAGTTGTGGGTTCATCATTTTCATTTTTGATATTTGGCAATTTGATTTCCTGCTTTCTTTTTTTGAAATTGATTAAAGATTTATCTATTTGATTGTTTTTTTCATAAAACAAACTCTTTTTTGTTTACTAGTTTAATAGATTTATTTCAGCTGTATTAATTTCTCTACTGATTTTCAGAATTTCTAATTTGGCACTTAATTGAGGAGTCTTAAAATTTTTTTTCTAGGTTTTTTAGTTGCATGTCCATCCAGTTCATTGATCCTCTGTAACAACAACTTTGGCTGAATACTACAAGTTTCAGTATTATGTAATTGTCATTATCTTGAATTAAATTGATGGGTATTTCTATGATTTGTTGTTTGATCCATTCCTTCTTTTAACTTAAACATTTAAGTTCTCAATTTATTTTAGTTTATTTTTCCATGTACCTTTACTACATTTAATTTTTATTATATCATAATCTGAAAAGGATGTATTTAAAATGTCTGATTTTCTGCAATGTGAGGATTTTATGCCATAATATATGGTCAATTTTTTGTGTAGATGTCATGCACCACAGAAAAGAAGGTATATTCCTTTTCATCCTCATTCAATTTTCCCAGAAATCTATCATATCTTACTTTTTAAAAATTCTATTCACTTTTTTAACTTCATTCTGTTTATTTGGTCATTAGATCTATCTAATCCTGGGAGAGTGAAATTAAAGTCCTCCACTAATATAGTTTTGCTCTCTGTTTTCTTGCAACTCATTTACCTTCTCCTATAAAACTTGGATGTTCTTCCAAGTGTTTAATATCGATATTGCTTCTTGTCCATGATACTTTTTAGGAAGATATAGTTTCTTTCCTTATCCCTTTTAATTAGATCTATTTTGCCCTTACTTTGTCTGAGATCAGGACTGCTACCCTTGCTTTTTAATATTAGCTGAAGCATAATGTATTCTGCTTCAGTCTCTTACCTGTAATCTTTGTGAATCTCTCTGTTTCAAATGTATTTCTTGTAACCAACATATTGTTAGATTCTGATTTTTAATTTCCTCTGCCATTAGCTTTCATTTTATGGGATAGTTTATCCCATTCACATTCAACATTATGATTACTGAGTCTGTATTTCCCTTCATGTTATCTTTCCTTCATTCATACTTTTGTCTCTCCTCTCCCCTTACCCCTTCCACCATTGTTTTGCTTCTGACTGATACCTCTCTGAAGCTGACCTCCCTTCTATCAGGTCCCCTCCCTTTTCTTCTCCCGTTCCCATTCCCTTTCCCTTTTCTTTTCTTTTTATTTTTTGCCTTCCTTTTGTCAGCCTCCTCCTTGCCCTTTCTTTCTCTTCCCCCCCCCCACCTCAGACTTCCCTGTAGGGCAGGGTAAAATTCTAAAACCTATTGCATTATTATTCTTTGAGCCAATATTGTTGAAAGTAAGTTTTACTGAGGGCTCATACTCTCCCTTATTTTCCTGTACTATAATCAGTCCTTTGTGGCTCTTCATGTGGTGTTATTTAGCCCATTTAATGCCTCTGTCTTTTCCTAGTATAACCCTTTTAATATATTAATTGTTTTATAACTGTCTTGGACCCAGAACCTCTGTCAAAATAGTCACACTTCAACTAATCAAATGGAAGTACAATTCTCAATGTCTATAAGTATCATCACATCATAATTATTTATTTCCACATCCTCTGTTTAAGTACAGTCCCTCCAACTATACCAATAGAAATTTCCTCATTAGTTAAATTACCATCACATTATAATCAATTTAGACCCACACCTTCTATCCAAGTACACTCCCTCCAATGATCCCAACAAATGCAATCTTCATGAGTTACAAATATTGTCTTCCCTTATAGGAATGTAGGCAGTTTTGTCTTATTAACTGGCTTATTTTTTCTTTCCATTTACCTTTTTATGCATCTCTTGAAACTTGTACTTGAAGATCAAATTTTCTGTTTAAATCTGGTCTTCTTATCAGATAAGTTTCAAAATTCTCTATTTTGTTGAAAGCCTATCTTTTCCTTTGAAAGAATATACTGAATTTTGTAGGGCGATTGATTCTTGGTTTTACTCCAAGATCTTTTGCCATCTGGAATATTATATTCCAAGCCCTCTGATCCTTTAATTTTAAAACTGCTAAATTGCTCGTAATCCCGACTGTGTCTCCCTGGTATTTAAATTGCTGCTTTTTTATTGCTTTTAGTATTCCTTCCTTTAATTGAGGATTCTGAAATTTGGTTACAATATTGCTTGCAAAATTTGTTTTGACATCTCTTTCTGGGGGTGTTCAATGGATTCTTTCAAAGACTGTTTTATCTTCTTTTTCTTGGATATTAAGGCAGTTTTTCATGATAATTTCCATAATGCTGTCCAAGTTCTTTTTCTGCTCATGGCTTTTAAGTAGACCAAGAATTCATAAATTATGATTCCTTCATCTATTTTATAGGTTAATCATTTTGAAGTGCCTTATATTTTCTTCTATTTTTTTCAGTCTTTTAGTTTTATTTGATGGAATCATGGTGTCTCATAAAGTGAATAGTGTACATTGCTCCAATTTTCATTTTTAGGATTTTATATCCTTTGGTTAGCTTTTATGTTTCCTTTTTTAGTTGATTAATTTTACTTTTAATGAGTTGCTTTCCTTTTCCAGTTGGTCAATCTTACTTTTAAAATAATTTTCCTTTTCCTTTTGGTCAATTTAAAATTTGAAGGAGTTGATTTCTTTTATCATGTGGTAAATTTTACTGGCATTTTTGGAGATTAAGTATCTTTTCTATGGTAAATTATAGAAAAGCTGTTGACCTCAGAAAAAAATTTTTTTCCATCAGAAATTTCTGGATCAGATGAAATCACAGGTCCAGAAAAACACAGTAACTCTGAGAAGTATATAGTATAAAGCATATTTTTACCCATGTGAAAAGCTCACTTTTGAAAAATTAAGAAATTTACCAAAAGTCAAATTAATAGGACATAGCAGAAATGAGGTTCCAAGGTCTTTTGACTCTGTCTAAGGCTTTTCCTAATTTATACTGATCTAACATCAAAAACTCTTCTTTTGTTCTTTGCAAGGTAATTCAGTGAAGTAGATTGCCCAAGGCCACACAGCTAGGTAATTATTAAGTATCTGAGGCCATATTTGAACTCAGGTACTCCTGAAGCCAGGGCTGGTGCTCTATACACTGCACCACCTAGCTGCCCCCCAAAAAACACTTCTTAACAGAAGCACAGATTCAGTTTTCTAAACCCATCCACAATTTCTTTTTCTTTCATATATATACATTTTTAGAAAAAAACAACCTGTCTAGTCTAAGAAATAAAAACAGAATCATAACACCCTGAAAATTAGAATATATGAAACCTATTTACACCAACAATCTGTCCCCAAAATGTAGATTGTGTCTAAATTGGAGTTTATTTTGTCAATTTATAGGAAATTTTCTATTTTCTTATTTTAATATTTTACTTTTCCCTTGATTACATGCAAAAACAAGTTCCAACATTCACTTTAGAGATTAACAGCCAAGATGGAGGAGAAAAGTCAGGCTCTGTGCTAAGGTCTATTGATCTTCCCTCACATATAATATGACACAAATCTCTTAATGGAAATCCAAAAGAGAAGGCAGGAGAACAAAATTTACATCAAGGTGTGTATTCAGGAATCATGGGTGTGCTGAGCACAGTGCACAGCCAGCCAGTGAGAACTGGACTAACCTAAAATCAGCCCCAGAGGCATTTGCTCTGAGAAACAAACAGAAAGTGGAGGCATGGATGTGAAACTGAGGGTCTGGGACTTACTGAAAGGCCTATTGCACCCCTACTGGCCAGGCAGTGATATTACACTCCATGCACAAAGCCTCTAGACCCCGCTACTGGCCAGCAGAAGATATTCAACTCATGGAGCAAAGTCTCTTAGCATGCCCTACTGGCCTGCCCATGTAGAGTTACTAAATCCAGTGAGTAAAGTCTCTAAGAATCCCAACACCAGGAAAATGAAGAAAGGTCAGTGGAAATGGGGGTCCATAGAAAAATTCCTAGAAGGGAAAGACCCTAACTCAGAGAGATGTAGAACCTCTAAGGAGAATATAATTTGGTATCCAGCACAGAAAGATTTCCTTGAAGAAATCAGAAAGGAGTTTAAAAATAAATTAGAAAATTTGGAAAATTTGGGAAAAGAAACCCAAGAGAAAACGAACACCTTGCAACAAGAAAACAAATCCTTGTAAAATACAATTGGACAAATGCAAAAAGAAAATAAATCTCTCAAAACCTCAAATGATCAAAGGGAAAACTCTTACAAAAATAGAATTGACCAATTGTAAAAGGCGTTGCAAAAGGTACATGGAAAAAGTCTTCTTCCCTAAAAAAAAAAAAGAATGGAGTCTATGGAAACCAATGACTTCATGAGATAACAAGTATCTGTTTAACAAAACAAAAAATTGAAAAAAAAATAGAAGAAAATGTAAAATACTTCATCAGTAAAACCACTCATCTTGAGAATAGATTGAGGAGAAATAACCTAAAAATGATTGGTCTTCCTGGAAACATTGGAGAGGAAAAAAGTCTGGACTCAATATAACAGGATTTAGTGATGGAAAACTGCCCAGATATCATGGAACCAGAGGGCAAAATAGTTATTGAAAGAATAGATCAATCCTCTCCGGAAATTGATTCCACAATGGAAACACCCAGGAATACTGTAGCCAAATTCCAGAATTATCATATAAAAAACAAGATCCTACAAGCAGCCAGAAAGAAACAATTTATATACCAAGGAGCCATAGTAAGGATTACAGAAGACCTGGTAGCATCAGCATTAAGGGATTGAAGGGCCTGGAACGCAATATTTTAAAAAAGCAAGGGAGCTTGGAATGCAAGCAAAGAATCCATTATCCAGCAAAACTGAGCCTTCTCTTCCAGGACAAAAGGTGGACAATTAATGAAATAGGAGACTTCCAACTTTTCCTGATGAAAAGATCAGAGCTTAATAGAAAATTTGGACTTCAAACAGGAGACTCAAGAGACACATCAAAAAGTTTTTAAAATTAAAAAAAAGAGGGGAAGAAAAAAGAAAAAGCCTGTTATCAAATAAGATGAAACTGGTTATATCCTTACCTGGGAGAATGACTTTAATAACTCTAGAGAATTGTAACTTTATAAAAGAGAATTGATTTATCCAGAAGTGGTGGACATTCATGATTTATTGGAAAAACTGCTATCCAATACAATAAAACAGGACATAACCTTACCTGGGAGAAAGACTTTAATAAATCTCAATAATTGTAATGCTAGTAGAGAGAATATACTTAACCAAAAGTGATGGACATTCATGATCTTTCTATGATTCAGATAGAATGATTTAAAAACAATACTTTCTTAAAGAAAGAGGGGAGCAAAGAGATGGGAAGATGGAGGAGACTTATGCGGTAAATATCATTACATTAAGAGGTTCAAAGGACTTATTGTGACAGAGAGGAGGAAGGGAAGGTGTGAGAATGAGAACTGCCTGAATCTTACTGTCAACTGACTGGCTTAAAATAAATATACACTCAGTTAAATTAAGAAATTTATCTTACCTTTAAAGTGTTAAAAGGGGAAAGGGGAAGGGGGAGGAAAGGGGGAATCAACAGAAGTAAGGGAATGAAGAAGGGTCAAAGGAAAAGAAGAAAAAAGGGGAGGAGGGTTGGATACAGGAGGGCAGACTGAAGGTGGTGGTATTCATACACAAAATACTGGGGACTATGGATAAAGGGGGAAAATGGGGAAATGCAAACAGGGAAGATAACATGAAGGGCAATAAATCATAATTATAACTTTGAATGTGAATGGGATGAATTCTCCCTTAAAAAGAAGTTAATAGCAGAGTGGATTAAAAAACAGAATCCTACAATATTCTGATTACAAGAAACTCATCTGAAGCAGAGAGATACATATAGAGTAAAGGTAAAAGGTTGAAGCAAAATAAATTTTGCTTCACCTGAAGTGAAAAAAGGAGGGGTAGCAATCCTTACCTCATACAAAGCAGCTGAAAGAAGAGATATTATTAAAAGAGATAAGGAAGGAAACTATATACTCCTAAAAGGTACCATAGACAGTAAAGTAATTTCAATACTAAATATGGATGCACCAAATGGTATAGCATCCAAAGTTAAAGAGGTAAATAGATTGTTAGAAAACCTAGACATGATAGACTTATGGAGGAAATTGAATGGGGATAGAAAGGAATATACTTTCTTTTCTGCAGTACATGTCACTTACACAAACATGTACTAGGGGATAAAAACCTAATAATAAATTGCAGAAAGGCAGAAATAGTGAATACATCTTGCTCAGATCATAATGCAATAAAATTAATATGCAATATTGAGTCAGAGAGATATAGACCCAAAACTAATTGGAAACTAAATAAACTCATTTTAAAGAGTGAGTGGAGGGGCGGCTAGGTGGCACAGTGGATAAAGCACCGGTCCTGGAGTCAGGAGTACCTGGGTTCAAATCCGGTCTCAGATACTTACTAATTACCTAGCTGTGTGGCCTTGGGCAAACCACTTAACCCCATTTGCCTAACAAAAACCTAAAAAAAAAAAAAGAGTGAGTGGATCAAACAACAAATTATAGAAAGACTTATTTTATCCGAGATAATGACAATAAAGAAACAACATACCAAAATCTATGGGATACACTCAAGGTGGCTGTCAGAGGATTTATTATATCTTTAAATGCTTATATGAATAAATTAGAGGAAGAGGAAATCAGTGAACTAAATATGCAACTAAAATATTAGAGAAAGAACAAATGAAAAACTCCCAGTTAAATAAGAAATTAGAAATTCTAAAAATTAAAGGAGAAATTAATAAAATCAAAAGCAAGAAAACTATTGAACTAATAAATAAAACCAAGAGTTGGTTTTGTGAAAAACCAATAAAATTGATAAACCTCTGGTCAATTTTATTTAAAAAAGAAAGAAGAAAACCAAATTGTTATTCTCATAAATGAAAAAGGTGAGCTCACCACCAATGAAGAGGAAATTCAAGTAATAATTCAGAATTATTTTGCCCAATTCTATGCCAGTAAATTTGATAATCTAAAAGAAATGGATGAATATTTACAAAAGTATAAGTTACCCAGGTTAAATGAAGAAGAAATTAAATACCCAAATAACTGTATATCAGAAAAAGAAATTCAACAAGCCATTATTGAACTCCTTAAAAAAAATCTCCAAGGCCACATGGGTTCACAGGTGAATTCTATCGAACATTTAAGGAACAACTGGTTCCAATTCTATATAAACTATTTGGAAAAAAGATGAAGATGGAACTCTGCCTAATTCTTTCTATGACATCAATATGGTGCTGTTACCTAAACCAGGAACAGTTAAAACAGAGAAAGGAAACTATAGACCTATCTCTCTGATGAATATAGATGCAAAAATCTTAAATAAAATCTTAGCAAAACGACTACAAGTTATCACTAGGATAATACACTATGACCAAGTAGGCTTTATCACAGGAATGTAGGGTTGGTTCAATATTAGGAAAACTGTCAGTATATTTAATTATACCAATAAGAAACCTATCCAAAATCAAATGATTATATCAATAGATGCTGAAAAAGCCTTTGAAAAAAAAGCACCCATTCCTATTAAAAACACCAGAGAGTACAGGAATAAATGGATTGTTCATTAAAATAATAAGTGGTATCTATCTGAAACCATCAACAAACATTATATGAAATGGGGATAGGCTAGAGGCATTCCCAATAAAATCAGGGGTGAGACAAAGATGCCCATTATAACCACTAATATTCAATAATGTATTAGAAATGTTAGCTTCAGCAATAAGAGAAGAAAAAGAAATTAAAGGAATTAGAATTGGGAAGGAAGAGACAAAACTCTCACTCTTTGAAGATGACATGATGGTATACCTAGAGTATCCCAAAAAAACATCTAAAAATTACTAGAAATAATTAGCAACTTTAGCAAGATCAGATGATGTAAAATAAACTCTCATAAATCCTCAACATTTCTATATATGACTAGGAAGATTCAGCAGGAAGAGCTAGAAAGAGAAATTCCATTCAAAATAACTTCAGATACCGGGGAGTCTAACCCGTCAAGGCAGACTCAGAAACGTTTTGAGAACAACTACAAAACACTTCTCTCACATATAAAATCAGATTTAAATAACTGCAGAAATATCAACTGCTCTTGGGAAGGCCGAGAAAATATAATAAAAATGACAATACTACCAAAATTAAACTGTTTAGTGCCCTACCAATCAAAATTCCAATAAACTACTTAATGAGTTAGGAAAAGATTGTAAGTAAATTCATATGGAGAAATAAAAAGTCAAGAATCTCCAGGGATTCAATGAAAAAAGTAAAAAAGAAGATGACTTAGCCCTACCAGATGTAAAATTATATTATAAGGCATCAGTCATCAAAAATGTTATCTTATTATAATTCTGCTATATCTCATATTTTATGTTTCTTCCTTAAGGATATGATTTCTCTCTCATCACATTCAACTTAGGTCAATGCATACCATAGACACAATGTAAAGACTAACAGGTTACCTTCTTCAGGGAATGGGGAGGGAAGCAAGATTGGGGGAAAATTGTAAAATTGAAAATAAATAAAATCTTTCAAAAACATTCACTTCCAAAACCTTGAGTTCCAAATTCTCTCCCTTCCTCCTACCCCACTCCCCCTCAATGAGAAAGCAAGATAATTGATATGGGTTACAAATGTATAGTCATAAAAAATTACTAAAATAATTATGTTATAAAAGTAAAAGAGAAACCTCAAAAAAAATAGAGGGGGGGGAAAAGCATGGTTCTACCTGTATTCAGATACCATCAATTCTATTTTTGGAATGAATAGCATTCTTTATCATAAGTCCGTCAGAGTTTTCTTGGGTCTCAGCATTGCTGAGAAGAGGTAGGATAAATTATCATCCTGCAATCTTACTCCTACTTGTTTAAGCATGGCAGCTGAGGACACTCAGGGCATGATGTCAGCCCAGCTCTGGCAAGCTTAGTTCTGCGCTTTGACCAATGCCAAAGGTTACCCTGAACAAGCAGCCTGGATTTCCTCTTCCTCAAACACTTCCTTCAAGAAAGACCAAACCTCAAGACACTGGATAGAGATCCCAGCTGAAGGAATAGAAGTGTTATTAATAGTCTAGGAAAGAGAAGGACAGCTAGTGCCATAGCACCAGATCTTGAGTCAGGAGGATCTAAATTCAAATCTGGTCTCTGACATTCACTAGCTGTGTGACTCTAAGCAAGTCACTTCACCGTCTTTGCCTCCAATCCTCATCTGTAAAATGGGCTGGAAGAGGAAATGGCAACCCCCTCCAATCCCTTTGCCAGTTCCAAATAAGATCACAGAGCATGGAATATCCTGAAAACAAATGGGAGGACAGCTGAAGAGATAAAGTCTGTCTCTGTATAGTGCTCCTGTCCTCCTGGCACTACCCCTTCTTGGGGAGGGAGCTGTGACTACCTGGCTTCCTAAGTCTGAACTTTTTTTTATTCTACTTCTTTTCAAGGAAGAAGTGGGGATGGTGGGTGTGAGGGCCCTTGAGGATAAAGAGCCAGGCTTGCCTCACCTCATCCCTCCATAGTTCTCTTTGTGTACTCTAGTGTTACATAATTTAAAGATTTGTCTCTTGGGAGTCAAACCTTCCTCCTCTGTTGAGGAATTAGTTTGTTGCCTAGGTGTATAAGGGGTTGGTATTTTTTGTTTTTTAGTTTTTGCAATGCTATGGGTTAAGTGGCTTGCCCAGGGCCACACAGCTAGGTAATTACTAAGGTACTCAAGTACTCCTGACTCCAGGGCTGGTGCTCTATCCACTGTATCACCTAGCCACCCTGGGATGATACTTTCTTAAGGGTGACTTGGGCCTAAAATGGTCTTTCTCTCCCAACCTCCCCCAAGATTTGTTTTCTCTAAGGACTCCCAGGTCTGAAATAGAAGAAGGGACTATCAAGACCCCTTTTTATTTCTTAGAGACTCAAGCATTCACCACACTGAAAAGAGGAGAGGGTAGGGGCCAGATAAATGGCCAATTACACCCTGGGGGTGGGAAGGTGGTGGTTATTCTGGCTATACCCCTTCTTCCCTCAGGAGCCCAGCTCCCCACCCATAGGTACTATATGATTTTGAGGGAGAGAACCTGGAGTCCAAACTTGGTGAGAGTAAAGTAGAACTAACTGAATGGAGAAGACTCAGTGAGTCTCAGCTGTGGGAAGGAGAGACAGCAGGGCTACAACTAATGAATCCTAGAACCTCTCATTAAAAAAATAAAGTTTCTATTTTCTCTAAAAAAAATAGCTCATACTAGTTTTTTACTGAGAATATCTTGTTCATCATTTCCCATAAAAGAACATTTCAAATCAATCGCATAGCATAATTTGTTCAATTATTCCCCAATTGTTGAGCATCCCCTCAATCTCCAGTTCACAGCCACCAGAAAAAAAAAACTATATACATGCATGTTCTTTTCTTCCCATATTTCATCTTCTGAAATATAGACTTAGCAGTGTCATTGCTGGGTCAAAGAATGAATGTGTTTTTATAGCCCTTTGGTCATAGTTTCATATTTCTCTATGGAATTGTTGAATTCTTTCACAATTCCTCCAAAAGTGCATCAGTATTTCAATTTCCTTATATTCCTATACCATAGTAGCAGAACTCAATGAATAAAGATGAGCAAAAAAGTTAAAATAACACTCACTTTAGAAAGCCACTGTGCAGATAAAGGTGATAACAGTGCCACTTCAGAAAAAGCAGTGAAAAATTACTCACCAAGGAAGTCTCAAAGGAGTCTATAAAATGGACTCAAATCCAAAAGCTCATAGTAGAGTTTAAAAAAGAAATTCAAAACTAAAGAAAAGAGGAAGAAGAAAAAATGTAAAAAAAGAAATGAGTCATGCAGGAAAATTAGGAAAAACTGAACAAAAGTAAAAATAGGGGCGGCTAGATAGCACAGTGGATAAAGCACAGGCCCTGGAGTCAGGAATACCTGAGTTCAAATCAGGCCTCAGACACTTAATAATTACCTATCTCTTGGGCAAGCCACTTAACCCCATTCCCTTGAAAAACCCTAAAAAAAAAAAAAAAGTAAAAATAGCCAATTGGAAAAGGATTGCAATGCAGCAAAAAAAGCAAAAATTAACCAACTACAAAAAGAACAGAAAAACTAACTGAAGAAAATAAAACCCTAAAGATTAGAATTGGAAAAATAGGAACCAATTATTCTATAAGACTATAAGATTCCATCAAAGTCAAAAGATGAAAGAAATTGAAAAAATCCTAAGGTACCTTTTAGGAAAAACAAATGACCTGGAAAATAGAGCCAGTAGAGATACTTTGTGAATTATTAGACTACCAGAAAGCCTAGATCAAAATGGGAAAACACCTTTCAGGAAATTTTCAGGGAAAACTGTCCAAATCTGCTAAAATAAAAAGACAAAAATAGCCTTTGAAAGAAAATACATAAGTCCTCCAGAAAGAGACCCCCAGGATAACAACTACAAGGGCTATCATAGCCAAATTCCAGAGTTCTCAAATAAAGGCAAAAAAAACACAAGCAGCAAAAAAGAAGAAATTTAAATATAAAGGAGACACAATTATACTCTTTTTTTAGGTTTTTGCAAGGCAAATGGGGTTAAGTGGCTTGCCCAGGGCCACACAGCTAGGTAATTATTAAGTGTCTGAGACTGGATTTGAACCCAGATACTCCTGACTCCAAGGCCGGTGTTTTATCCACTACACCACCTAGCTGCTCCACAATCATACATTTTTTAAGGGTAAATGCATTTTTTTAATTTTTATTAATATTTTATTTGTTTTCCAATTATATACAATAGTAGTATCTATCATTTTTGTAAGGTTTTGAATTTTACAATTTCCCCCACCCTCTTCCCTCCCCCCCCAGAAGGCTGTCTGATAGTCTTTACATTGTTTCTATGCTATACATTGTTGTAATAGAATGAGTTATAGGAGTAAACATAAACCCTCTTCCCCCCACAACAGAAGATGAGAAATCTCAAGAATAGAGAGAGAGAAAAAAAATTGTACCTCAGTCTATGTTCAGATTTCATCGGCTCTGTCTCTGGGGTAAGTTGCTTTCTTTATCATAAGTCCACCAGAGAAGCTGCTTCAATATATTTCCCACAGTTGTTATTGCTAGCTGTACCTCCACTCTATTGCTACCCACTCTCATTTATTCTATTCTCTCTCTCCTTTCATCCTGGCCCTGTACAAAAGTGTGTTGTTTCTGAGTGCCCTTTCCCTCAATCTTCCCTCTCTTCTATCCCCTATTCCCCCCTTCCCTCCCCCCATTACCCCTTATCCCATCCCTTTCTTCTCATTTTTCTCTACGGTGAGATAGATTTCTATACCCTATTAAGTGCATATGTCATTTCCTCCCTGAGCCATTTCTGATGAGAATGAAGGCTCACTCATTCCCCCTTGCCTTCTCCCTTTCCACTCCATTGACAAAACCTTTTTCTTGACTCCCATGTGAAATTTCTTAGATTCTTCTTCATCTCCTTTCTTTTCCTCCCAGTACTTTCCTTTATCACCCATTGACTCCATCTTTTTACCACATCATACCATTATATTCCACTCCTTCCTATGTCCTGTCTATATATGCTCCTTCTAACAGATCTTATAAATGAGAAAGTTCATATATGTTATAAACAGCTTCTTCCCATGCAGAAATACAAACAGTTCAATATCATTAAGTTCCTCATAGTTAGTCCCTCTTTTCCACTCCCTCTATGGTACACCAGAGTCCTGTACTTGGAGATCAAACTTTCTGTTTAGCTCTGGTTGTTTCAATAAGAAAGTTTGAAAGTCCCCTGTTTTATTGAAAGTCCATCTTTTTCCTTGAAAGAGGATATTCAGTATTTTTTTTAGGTTTATGCAAGGCAAATGGAGTTAAGTGGCTTGCAGCTAGGTAATTATTAAGTGTCTGAGGACGGATTTGAACTCAGGTACTCCTGACTCCAGGGCTGGCGCTGTATCCACTCTGTCACCTAGCCGCCCCAGGAGGATGTTCAGTTGTGCTGGATAGTTGATTCTCGGTTGTAAACCAAGATCTTTTGCCTTCTGAAATATCATATTCCAATTCCTATGAGCCCTTAATTTAGATGCTGCCAGATCCTGTGGAATCCTGACTATAGAGCCTCGGTAGTTGAATTGTTTGTTTCTGGCAGATTTTAGAACTTTCTCTTTGATTTGGGAGTTTTAGAATTTGACTATAATATTCCTGGAAGTTTTTCTTTTGGAATCTCTTTCAGGAGGTGATCGGTGAATTCCCTCAATTTCTATTTTACACCCTGCTTCTAGGATCTCAGGGCAATTTTGCTGCATTATTTCTTGAAAAAATGTAGTCTAGGCTCTTTTCCTAATCATGGCTTCCAGATAGCCCAATTATTTTTAAATTATTTCTTCTGGTTCTGTTTTCAAGGTCGGTTGTTTCCCCAATCATATATTTCACATTTTCTTCTAATTTTGGGCTTTTTTGGAAGAGTTTTATTGTTTCCTGATTTCTTGCAAAGTCATCAGCTTCATTTAGTTCTATTCTCCATTTGAAGGATACATTAAAAGGTAAACAAAAAGAGGGAAAATAAATCAAATGTTATTCAAGAAAATCAAATTGTTTGCAACCCTATAAGGAAAGATATAACATTTGTAACTCTTGAGAATTGTATTTCTTTTAGGTTAGTTAAAGGCTTTAATATGATTGAAGAGATTGGTTTGGAGGATTAAAGGCACTACTGGTTCTTGTCTTTACCTTGAAAAAGTTTATCTTATTATGTTTAAGACAAAAAGTTCAGATGAAAAGCTATAGAATTTACTCTAAACTTATGTGTCTCAGTTTCCTTTGACCTAATTTGGGACCTGTTGAACCCACAGAGGTTAGCACTTTCTTTAATAAGGCCATCCTATGCAGATAGACCAGAGTCAATGTCTGCCATACCTTACAAGCAATTGTCAATTTTTTTTAGGTTTTTGCAAGGCAAATTGGGTTAATTGGCTTGCCCAAGGCCACACAGCTAGGTAATCATTAAGTATGTGAGACCAGATTTGAATCCAGATACTCCAGGGCTGGTGCTTTATCCACTGCACCACCTAGCCGCCCCACAAGTGTCAAATTCTTAAGAGAGACACTCAGAGCATTCTGGTACTTAGAGCGCTTAGAGATGCTAGTTAATTAAATCAGAAGTGACTTTAGGGACAGAGGGTAGGAACCCATTTAGAGGAATGAGATATAATCCATACTTCAGTTAATCAGGTTGTAAATATCATTGGAGGAGTGTGGGAGAGAGCATTCTTGAAATGATTTGACTTTGCATGATTCTTTGGTTCATGAGGATTGTATGTTCTTGGAGTATAATTGCAAAAAGGGGAAAGGAATAAAATGAGTATAATTTGATGTGATTCATAATTCTTCAGATGTGTATTTCTATGGAGACAAAAGGAGGGACATACTTAATGATTATGAGGCAAGGCTTATATCAAACAAGCAATCAACTTGTGATTGTGCTCTGACAGGTCTTTGAAATTATCAAGCAAACAATCAATTAATAAATGTTTGACTGATGGTACTTTGATTGATAATACTTCTATTGATAAATAACAACAGGTGAAGGGGCATAAAGAGGAATTATAGAAGTGGGAAAACATGAAGGGAGTGAACACTGAGTAAATTCTATTCAATAGATTTGACTGAGAGAGGAAATAAGATACCTAACCCCTTGGGTTTAAAAAAATCTATCTTACTCTATAGGGAAGTGAGGGGGGAGGAAAGGGAAGAAAGGAATAATAAAAGGAAAAGTGAAGGCAAAAGTGAAAATGAACTGAAGGTTAAAATTTTTAAATGAAGAGGGGAAAGGGAATAAAACAGGAGGAATAAGAGGAAAGGAAAGAGAAAAATATAAATGAGGAAAGAAAGCATGGAAAGAAATATGGAATTAGTAATCTTAATTGTAAATTTCAGTGGGATGAACTTTCCCATAAAATAAAGCAGAAGGTAGAATGGATTAAAAAGCAAAATCCTACCATATGTTGTTTACAAGAAACACATTTGAAGCAGAGAGATATACACAGAAAAAAAGGTAAAAGGATGGAGCAAAATATATTATGCTTCATTGAAGTAAAAAAAAATCAAGGGTAGCAATCCTGATCTCAAATAAAGCAAAAAGTAAAAATAGATCTCATTAAAAGGGATAAGGAAGGAAACTATATCTTCTTAAAAGGCACCATTGGTTATGAAGCCAGATCAATACTAAACATTAATGCACCAACTGGTATAGAATCTAAATTCCTAGAGGAAAAGCTGAGTGAATTACAAGGAAGACATAGACAGCAAAACTTTAAAAATGGGGGGCCTCAACCTGCCTCTCTCAGAATTGGATAAATCTAACCACAAAATAAACAAGAAGGAAGTTAAGAAGGTGAATGCAATCTTAGGAAATTTAGAAATGATAGACCTCTGGAGAAAACTTAATGGGTTTAGAAAAAAATATATACCATTTTCTCTGCAGTACATGGTACCTTTATCAAAATATACGATGTACTAGGGAATAAAAACCTTACAAACAAATGAAGAAAGAGAAAAAAAACATGCATACTTTTCAGATCCTGATGCAATAGAAATTACTTGTAATAAAGCGTTCTGGGAAGATATAATAAAAATTAAATGGAAACTTAATGATTTTAAATAACAGGTAGATCAAACAACAAATCATAGAAATAATCAATATTTACATCCAAGAAAATGATAAAAGGAAACATGCCAAAATTTATGGGATGCAGCCAAGGCAGTTTATAGGAGAAATTTTATATCTCTAAATGTTTAAAAAGTAAAATAGAAAAAGGGTATGAAAATGAAATACCCAATGAAATGGGCATGAAACTAAAAAATGTAGAAAAAGAACAAATTAAAGATTCCCAATTAAATACAAAATTAGGAATTTTGAAAATCAAAGGAGAGATTAATAAAATTGAAAGTAAGAAAACCTTTGATCTGATAAATAAAACTAGGAGTTCTCCAGGCTGTTAGTATTCTTATATTGTGATGCCAAAAAACTAGAAATAATATTCCAAATGTTGTCTCAGGAAGAGATCAGGAAATCTCACCTCCTAATTCCTCTCTTAGGGCAGCCTAAAATTTCATTATTTTTCTATTTTTTCTGTGCTTTCTATTGAGCTTACTTATTATGGGTCTACTATGTGCCAGTTACTATCCTAAATGCTTTAGAAATATTATGTCATATGATTCTCAGGCATACCTGGGAAGAAGATGCTACTATGACTTGAATTTTATAGTTGAAGAACCTGAGGCAGAGAGAAATTAAGTGATTTGCCCAGGGCCATATAGCTAGTATTTGAACTTAAGTTTTCCCAACTGTAGACTCTTTTCTCTATCCACTGTGTCATCTACATAGGATTAGGAGAAAAAAATTACAGTTGAAATATTTATTTATAGCTATATTTATTTATTTATGTCTATATTATTATCTATAGTTACATACCTATGTTGTTTGTGAATATGCATACATACATACATATACACACACAATTGGGTTAAACTCTTTATGATCTCAACAAATCAATTTTGTCCATGGGATTTTTTTTGGCATTGATAAAGTGACCTGCCAGTATCCAGCTACTAAATATCTGAGGCTAGATGTTAACTCAGGTCTTCCTGACTCCAGACCCAGCACTTTATCCATTAAGCCATATATATTTTAAATTATACATTATACAGTATACAGTATATATTAGATATTAGATATTTATATATATTATATTTTATATATTATATATTATATGTTATATGCTATATGTTATACATAATAGAGAGATTTATTGATTCACAGATCTTAGGTAAAGAATTCCTGTTCTCTTCTGGCCAAGATGGCAGAGAGAAAACAGGCACAGTTCTAAAATCTCCTGATCTTCCCCCATCTATGATAAGAAAGAAACCTCTTAACAGAAATTCAATCCACAAAACCTAGAAAGAAAAGCCAGGAGAAAGAACATCTACCTCAGGATTTGTCTTCTGCAGCCAGGTGAGTTGGGGGCCCGGTGGGCAGATCAGCCTGATTAGCTGCTGAATTGGAGCCAGGGAGCCTGAGGGCCCAAGAGCCTGACCTGCTTCATCAGTAACCTGCTAGACCACAGGGGGATTGAGTCAGCTAGGGAGCAGAGGCATTGATGTTGGCACTGACACTCTGGAGCTTGCTGACAGGGCTGGGGGGAGAGTTCTGGTGCAGGAGAGCTGCGGACACCATCCCTGGGCTCTTCTGGTCTGAGGAACTCTGAGTCTACGCCTCCATTTTGGCTGAAGCCTCTTCCTAGAACAAACACAATTACAGACCTTCTGCCCCAGGCACAGCTGTGTGAGCAGAAGAACTGGCTCAGATGACAACAGGGAGAGGGATGACCTCACCCCAGGGTAGAGCCCATCATTGGCTGAAGGCAAAAGTATTTAACAGTTTCAATCACTCCCACCAGGCTAAGGGGGGAAGGCCCCAATCAAGGTCACAGACACTCCCGAGAAAGCAACCATTACCCCCTAGTGGCCAGCTGGAGCTATTGCACTTAATGAGTGAAGTCTCTAGGGAGCCCAACACCAAACCTCTGTGAACCAGGACTCCCCAACTGAAGGTCTTAGTAAAATGAAGAAAGGTCAGTGGAAAGGTAGATCCACAGAAAAATTCTTGGAAAGAAAAGGCCCTAACTCAGAGAGACCTGGAACCTTTGAGAATATTATCTGGTCTCCAGTACAGAAAGACTTCCTTGAGGAAATAAGGAAAGAGTTTAAAAATCAATATGAAAATTTGAGAAAAGAAACCCAAGAGAAGATTAACACCTTGCAAGAAGAAAACAAATCATTGGAAAATACAATGGACAAATACAAAATGAGACTAGCTCTCAGATCATCAATTGGACAAACACAAAATGAGAATAATTGTCTCAGATCCTCAATTGGGCAAATGCAAAAAGAAAATAATTCTCTAAAAACCTCAGTTGGTCAAATGGAAAGCTCTTTCAAAAATAAAATTGACCAATTGGAAAAGAAGTTGCAAAAGGTAAATGAAGAAAACTCCTCTCTAAAAAAAAAAAAAAAAAGAATGGAGTCTGTGGAAACCAATGACTCCATGAGACAGCAAGAGCCTGTTAAACAAATCCAAAAAATAGAAAAAATGGAAGAAAATATAAAATACCACATCAGCAAAACCACTGACCTCAAGAATAGATTAAGGAGGGGCAAACTGAGAATTATTGGACTTCCTGAAAACATTGAAGAGGGAAAAAAAGCCTGGACTTAATATTACAGGATCTAGCAATGAAAAATTGCCCTGTTATCATGGAACTAGAGGGCAAAGTAGCTATTGAAAGACTATATTGATCCTCTCCAGAAGGAAATCCTAAAAGGAGAACACCAAGAAATGCACCAAATGCACCAAATTCCAGAAATATCTGATAAAAGAGAAAATCCTGCAAGCAGCCAGAAAGAAACAATTCAAATACCAAGGAGCAACAGTAAGGATTATGCAGGACCTGGTTGCATCAACATTAAGGGATCACAGGGCCTGGAATAAGATATTCTGAAGAGCAAGGGAGCTTGGAATGAAGCTAAGAATCCATTATCCCACAAAGCTGAGCCTTCTTTTTTCAGGGGAAAAGATGGACATTTAACAAAATGGAAGAATTCCAAAAATTCCTGATGAAAAGACCAGACCTAAATAGAAAATTTGGTCATTAAGCAGGAGGTTCAAGAGACACATGAAAAGGTAAAAATAAAGGGGTGTAAAGAAAAAAAACTGCCATCCAATAAGATGAAATTGGCTATATCCCAGCATGGGGAAAAGATTCTCATAACTCTTGAGAATTGTAACTCTAACAGAGAGAATATACCTAGCCAGAAGTGATGGACACTCATGACTTATCCATGAGACTGCTATCCAATGGAATGAAACTGGCTATTACCCTACTGGGGAGAAAGACTCTAATAAGTCTCAAGAATTGTAATTCTATTAGATAGAATATACTTAGTTAGAAGTGATGGGTACTCAGAATTTTCTATTACTCAGAATGATTTAAAAACTCCTTCTCCTTAAAACAAGTAGGACAAGAAAGAGATGGAAGGAAGGAGGGGACTGAATGGGGAAAATCTCATTACATTAAGAGGTACAAAAGACCTATGGTAATAGAGGGGAATAAGGGAGGAGATGAGAAGCATCTGAATGTTCCTTTCATCAGACTTAGCTTAAAGTTAACTTATACACATACTCAGTTAACTTAAAAATATCTTACTTTTCAAGTATTAAAAGGTGAAAAGGGGAGGGAGGGAGGGATGGAGACAGTGGGAGGGGAGAAAAGCAGAATTAACAAAAGGAAGGGAAGGGAAAAGAGAAAAATGGGGAAGGAGAATGAAAGAGGAGGAGGGTTGTTAAAGGAGGGCAAACACACTGAAGGGCAGGGTATTCAGAAACAAAATACTGGGGAATATGAAAATAGGTGGGGTAAAAGTGGAAAAACACAAACAGAGGGAAGATGACATGGAGGGCAATAAAGAGTCAGTAATCATAACTTTGAATGTGAATGGAATGAACTTTCCCTTAAAATGCAAGCAAATAAGAGATTGGAAGAAACTCATTTGAAATAGAGAGATACATATAGAGCAAAGGTAAAAGGTTGGAGAAAAATATATTTTGCTTCAACTAAAGTGAAAAAAACAGGGGTAGAAATCCTTATCTCAGAAAAGCAGCTACAAAAATAGAGAGTGTTAAAAGAGATAAGGAAGGAAACTATATCCTCCTAAAAGGTACTGTAAACAGTGAGGTGATATCAATACTGAATAGATATTCATCCAATGGGATAACATCTAAGTTCTTAGAGGAGAAGCTGAATGAACTACAGGAAGACATAGACAGCAAAAATCTACTAGTGGGAGATCTCAACCTCCCACTCCCAGATCTAGATAAATCGAATCATAAAATAAACAAGATAGAAGTTAAGGAGGTAAATAGATTGTTAGAAAAAATAGATATGATAGACTTATGGGGGAATTGAATGGAGATAGAAAGGAATATACCCTTTTTCTCAGCAGTATATGGCATTTATACAAAAAATTGACCATGTACTAGGGCATAAAAACCCAATGATCAATTGCAGAAAGTCAGAAATAGTGAATGCATCTTTCTCAGATCGCATTGCAATAAAAATCATATGCAATATTGGGCCAGGGAGATATATACCCACAACGAATTGGAAACTGAATAACCTCATTTGATAGAATGAATGGATCAAACAACAAATTATAGCAAGAATTTATTATTTTATCCTAGATAAAGACAATAATGACCAACATACCAAAACCTATTGGATTCACTCAAACTGGCTGCATACATGAATAAATTATAGAAAGAAGAAATCAATGAACTAAACAAACAACTAAAAAAGTTAGAGAAAGAACAAATTAAAAATCGCCAAATACCAAATTAGCAATGGTAAAAATTAAAGGAGAAATTAATAAAACTGAAAGTAAAAAACTATTGAATTTATAAATAAAACAAAGAGTTGATTTTATGAAAAACCACTAAAATTGATAAACCTCTGGTCAATTTGATTGAAAAAGAAAGAAGAAAATCAAATTGCTAATATCAAAAATGAAAAAGGTGCATTCACCACCGATGAGGAGGAAATTAAAGCAATAATTCAGAATTATTTTCCCAACTCTATGCCAATAAATATGACAGTCTTAGTGAAATGGAAAAATATTTACAAAAACATAAGTTTCCCCTGTTAAAGGAAGAGGAGAATAAATACCTAAACAACCCTATCTTAGAAAAAGAAATTCAACAAGCCATCATTGAACTCCTTAAATATCTCCAGGGCCTGATGGATTCACAGGTAAATTCTACCAAACATTTAAGGGACAATTGCTTCTAATTCTATATAAACTCTTTGGAAAAATGGGGGAAAATGGAACTCTGCCTCTTTCTATGAAACCAATATGGTGCTGATACCTAAACCAGGAAGAGTTAAAACAGAGAAAGAAAATTATAGACCTATTTCTCTGATGAATATAGATGCACAAATCTTAAATAAAATCTTAGCAAATGATTACAACAAGTTATAGGATAATACAATTTTGACCATGTAGGATACATCTCAGGAATGCAGGGTTGGTTATTAGGAAAACTGTTAGTTTAATCAATTATATCAACTACAAACCTATCAGAAATTATATGATCATATCAATAGATGCTGAAAAAGCTTTTGACACAATACAGCAGCAATTCCTACTAAAACACTAGAAAGTGTAGGAATAAATGGACTGTTCCTTAGAATAATAAGCAATATCTACCTCAAACCATCAACAAACATTATATTCAATGGGGAAAGGCTAGAGGCATTCCCAATAAGATCAGGGGTGAAACAAGGGTGTCTATTATCACCACTACTATTCAATATTGTATTAGAAATATTAGCATCAGCAATTAGAGAAGAAAAAGAAATTGAAGGAATTAGAATTGGGAAGGAAGAGACAAAACTCTCACTCTTTGCAGATGATGTGATGGTATACCTAGAGAATCCCAAGAAGTCTTACCAAAAACTACTGGAAACAATTAGCAATTTTAGCAAAGTTGCAGGATATAAAATAAACCCTCCTAAATCAACTTTTCTGTATATGACTAGCAAGATACAGTAGGAAGAGTTAGAAAGAAAAATCCTATTCAAAGTAACCTCAGACAATATAAAATGCCTGGGAGTCTATTTGCCAAGGCAGACTCAGAAATTTTTTGAAAACAATTAAAAAACACTTCTCACACAAATTGAATAAGATTTACATAACTGAGGGATGGCTAGGTGGCACAGTGTATAAAGCACCAGCCCTGGAGTCAGGAGTACCTGGGTTCAAATCCGGTCTCAGACACTTAATATTTACCTAGCTGTGTGGCCTTGGGCAAGCCACTTAACCCCATTTTCCTTACCAAAAAAAACCCCCCTAAAAATAGATTTACATAACTAGGCAAACATCAACTGCTCATGAATAGGTCAAGCTAATATAATAAAAATGACAATTCTACCAAAATTAAACTACCTGTTTAGTGTCCCCCCTACCAATCAAAATTCCAAAAAATTACTTTAATGAGTTAGAATAAGTTGTAAATGAATTCATATGAGAAATGAAAAGTCAATAATCTCCAGGGATTTAATGAAAAAAGTGTAAAAGAAGGTGGCTTAACCGTACCTGACCTAAAATTATATTATGAAGGAGCAGTTATCAAAACTATCTGGAATTGGCTAAGAAATAGAGTGGTGGACCAGTGGAATAGACTAGATGCCAGGAAACAATTATAGTAATATCCTGTTTGATAAACACGAAGAGTCCAGCTATTGGGATTAAAAACTCACCCATCAATAAAAACTGCAGGAAAATTGGAAGTTAGTATGGAAGAAACTTAGATTAGACCAACACTTCACTGTATACAAAGATAAGGTACAAATGGATACAGGATTTAGACACAAAAATCAATACTATAAGCAAATAGAAGATCAAGGACTAGTTTACCTGTTGATCTATGGAAAGGGAAGCAATTTATGAGTAAGGAAGAGATGGAGCACATCACTAAAAACAAACTAGATGATTTTGATTATATTAAATTAAAACTAGATGATTTTGCTTACATTAAATTAAGAGGACAAATCCATTGTAACCAAGATCAAAAGAAATGCAGTAAACTGGGAAACAATCTTTACAACTAATGTTTCTGACAAAGGACTGATTTCTAAAATATACAGAGAACTGAGTCAATTTCTTTTTAGAAAAGCCATTCCCCAATTGACAAATGGTGAAAGGATATGCAAAGGTGATTTACAGATGAGGAAATCAAAGCAATCCATAGCCATAAGAAAAATTGCTCTAAATCATTACTTATTAGAGAAATGCAAATTAAAGCTTCTCTGAGGTAACTCCTCACACTTCTCAGATGGGCCAATATGACCAGAAAGGACAATGATCACTGTTGGATGGGTTGTGGGAAATCTTGGACACTATTATATTGTTGGTGGAACTGTGAACTCATCCAACCTTTCTAGAGAACAGTCTGAAACTATGTCCAAAGGGCAACAAAAATGTGCATTCCCTTTGATCTAGCAATACCACTACTGGGTCTATACCCTGAAGAGATGATGAAAAAGGGTAAAAACATCACTTGTACAAAAATATTCATAGCAGCTGTGTTTGTGGTAGTAAAGAATTGGAAATTAAGTAAATGTCCTTCAATTGGGGAATGGCTATGTATATGTCATGTACCACTATTGTTCTATTAGAAACCAGGAGGGATGGGAATTCAGGGAAGCCTGGAGGGATTGTCATAAACTGATGCTAAGTGAGATGAGCAGAACCAGAAAAACACTATACATACTAACAGCAACATGGGGGTGGTGTTGATCAACCTTTATGGATTCACTCATTCCATCTGTGCAACAATCAGAGACAATTTGGGGATCTCTGCAATGGAGAATACCATCTGTATCCAGAGAAAGAACTGTGGAGTTTGAACAAAGACCAAGGACTATTACCTTTAATTTAGAAAAAATATATGGATATCTTACGTCTGATCTTGCTATCTCTTATACTTTATGTTTTTTCCTTAAGGATATGATTTCTCTCTCATCACATTCAATTTAGATCAATGTATATCATGGAAACAATGTAAAGACTGACAAATTGCCTTCTGTGGGGGGTGGGGGAGGGAAGTAAGATTAGGGGAAAAATTGTAAAACTCAATATAAATAAAATCTTTATAAAAAATGAAAAGGGTGAACTAACCATCAATGAGGAGAAAATTAAAGAGATAATGGAACTATTTTGCCAGTATGGCAATAAATTTAATAACTAGAGTGAAATGGATATTTACAAAATTATAAACTGCTCAGTTCCAGATGGTTTTACAAGTGAAGTTTACCAAACATGTAAGGAACAATTAATTTCTATTCTACAAAATTATTTTAAAATATAGGAGGAGTCTTAAACAATTCTTTTATGACACAAATTTGGTGCTGACACTTAAACCAGGAAGAACCAAAAACAGAAAAAGAAAATTGTAGATCAATTTCTCTAATGAACAATGATACAAAAATCTTAAATAAAATTTTAGCAAAGAGATTACAGCAAGTTTTTAATAGGACAAAACACCATGATCAGGTAAGATTTATACCAAGTATGCAGGAATGATTAAATATTAATAAAATGCTCAATATAATTGAACATATCAATAACAAAGTATCAATAGATTATCTTAATATATGCTTTAAAAAGCCTTTGCTTAAATATAATATCCATTCCTATTAAAAACATACTAGAAAGTTTAGGGATAAATGGAGTTTTCCTTAAAACAATAATAAAATAAAATCATTAACAAATATTATATGAGATGGGGATAAACTAAGAGCATATCCAGCAAGATCGGGGATGAAACATGAATATCCATTATCATCATTACTATTCAATATAATACTATAAATGTGAGCTTTAGCAATAGGAGAGAAAAAGAAATTGAAGGAATCAGAATTGGCATTGAAGAAGCAAAGCTTTCAATCTTTGCAGATAAGATGGTATACTTAGAGAACCCAAGAAAATCATTTAAAAACTCCTTGAAACAATTATTAAATTCAACAAGGTAGCAGTATTATAAAATAAACCCACAGAAATTATCAGCATTTATATATCTATAATATATATATATATATATATATATATATATATATGACAAAACCCAGAGCAAGAAATAGAACATGAAATTCCAAGTACCAGCACATAACATTGAATATTTGGAAATACCTCTGAAGGCAAACTCAGAAACTGCATGAATACAGTTACAAAGCACTTCTCACACAAAGTCAGATCTCAACAATTGGAAAAATGTCAATTGTTCATGGTTAGGTCAAGCTAATATAAGAAAAATGACAATTCTGCCCAAATTAAATTATTCAGTGCCATTCCTATCAATCTATCAAATAACTATTTTAGATTAGATTAGAAAAAATAGCAACAAATTTATCTGGAGCAAGAAAAGGTCAAGAATATCAAGGACATTTATGAAAAAAATTTAAAGGTGGCCTAGCTCTACCAAATCTAAAACTATACTATAAAGCAGCAGTGATCAAACCTGCCTGGTACTGGTTAAGAAATAGAGTAATGGATTAGTGGATTAGGATAGATTCAAAAGAAACAGCTGTGGTTGTCTGCAGTAATCTACTATTTGACAAACCCAAAGACACTTGCTTTTGGGATAAGAATTCACTATTTGACAAATTTGTTGGGAAAACAGGAAAACTGCATGGAAAAATTAGGCATAGACTCACATTTCACATCCTATTCCAAAATAGCATCAAAATGAGTACAGGATATAAGAAAACGGAGAAATTTATGACCAAACAAGAAAGAGTACATTATAAATTGCAAAATGGATGATTTGGGCTATATTAAATTAAAAAACTTTTTGTACTAATAAAACCAATGCTACAAAAATTAGAAGGAAAACAAAAACTGGGAACCAATTTTCACAGCTAGAGGATTTGATAAAGGTCTTTTTTCCTAACATATACAGACAATTGCATCAAACTTATAAGATTGCAAGTCATTCCTCAAATGAGAAATGGTCAAAGGATATGAACAGACCCTTTTTAGATGAAGAAATTAAAGTCATATATAATCATGTGAGGGGAGCTAGGTGGTGCAGTGGATAAAGCACTGGCCCTGGAGTCAGGAGGATCTGGGTTCAAATGGGCCTCAGACACTTATTAATTACCTAACTGTGGGACCTTGGGCAAGTCTCTTAACCCCATTGCCTTGCAAAAAGTCCCCCAAAACATATGAAAAATGCTCTAAATCATTAATGATTAGAGAAATGCAAATTAAAAGAGCTTTGAAGTACCACCTCATACCTATCAGATTGGCTAAGTTGACAAAAAGAAAAATCAATGTTTGGAGGCTGTGGGAGGATTGGAACATTAATACATTGTTGGTGGATTTGGAATTGATCCAACCATTCTGGAGAACAATATGGAACTAGGCCCAAAGAGCAATAAAACTGATCATACCCTTTGACTTAGCAATTCCAATACTAGACCTATATCCAGAAGAAATCATAAAAAATGGGAAAGGTCCCACATGTTCCAAAGTATTCATTGCAGCTCTTTTTGTAGTGGTAAAGAATTGGACATTAAGGAGATGCCCATCAGTTTGGGAATTGCTGAACAAATTATGGTATATGGTATATTCTTCTATAAGAAGCCATCAATGGTCAGAGTCTAAGAGAAGCATGGAGTAAATTATAGGAATTGATGCTGAGTGAAGAGCACAAAACCAGAAGAGCATTGTACACATTATTAATGGCATTGTGAGTTGATCAACCTCTCAGGAGTTCAGAGAGCTCAGAGAACCCTAGGAGACAAGCTATGAAGAATCTTCATCCAGAGGAAGAAAAGCAAAACAAACCTACAGAATTTGAATGAACACTCCACTCACTTTTTTTTAATTATAAAGATTTTATTTATTTTGAGTTTTACAATTTTCCCCTAATCTTACTTCCCTTCCCCCCCACAGAAGGCAATTTGCCAGTCTTGACATTGCTTCCATGCTATATATACATTGATCTAAATTGAATGTGATGAGAGAGAAATCATATCATTAAAGAAGAAACATAAAGCATAAGAGATAGCAAGATCAAATAAATAGATATCAGGTTTTTTTCCTAAATTAAAGGTAATAGTCCTCGGTCTTTGTTTAAATTTCACATTTCTTTCTCTGGATACAGATGGTATTCTCCATTGAAGACAGTCCCAAATTATCCCTGATTGTTGCACTGATGGAATGGGCGAGTACATCAAGGCTGATCATCGCCCCCATGTTGGTGTTAGGGTGTACAATGTTTTTCTGGTTTTACTCATCTCACTCAGCATCAGTTCATGCAAATCCCTCCTGGCTTCCCTGAATTCCCATCCCTCCTGGTTTCTAATGGAACAGTATTGATGTTTTTACCCTTTTTCATCATCAATTCAGGTTATAGACCCTGTACACCACTCACTTTTTAAAAATTTCTCTTACGTATTTCTTTCCTATCTCATGGTTTTCTTTCTTTTCCCTTAATCCTAATTCCTCATACCAAAAATGACTAATCTGCAAACATGTTAAACATAAATATGCATGTAAAATATTCACCTGACTGTTTACCACTGAGAGGAGGGAGGAAGGAAATCATGTAACTTAAAAATATTCATTTACATATGGATGAATTTTGAAAAACTTTCATAAGGTATAATTAGAAAAATAAACTATTAATTGAAAAACAAACATAAAATTAAATTGCTTCCCATCCCACAATCTTCCCCTCCCTTTGATCACCAATCCCCTCTCCCACCATCCCCATTCTCCTATCCCCTTGCTCTTCTACTTTCTTCTTAAGGTAAGACAAATTTCTATATTCATTTGAGTGTGCATTTTATTCTCTCTCTGAGTAAATTCTGTTGAAAGTAAGGTTAACTCATTCCTCACCTTTACCCTCTTCCAATGCACTGCAAAAAGTGTTTTAAAATCCTTGACTCTTTTATGGTGATAACTTAGGTCATTCTACCCCTCCTTTCCCTTTCTGTCAGAATATTTGTCTCTCACCCATTAACTCCATCTCTATTTTTTGTTTCTTTGTTTCCAAGTGATACAATGTATTGGGAGAGAAATCATATTCCTAAGGGAAAAAAATAAAAACATAAGAGCAAAATTACATAAAAGATTACAGTTTTTTAAATTAAATATAATAGTCTTTGGTCTCTATTCAAACTCCACAATCCTTTCTCTGGATAAACATGGTATTCACCATCACAGATACTCCAAAAATTGTCCCTCCCTGATTGTTGTACTGATGGAATGAGCATGTTCATTAAGATTGATCATCAACTACATGTTGCTGTTACATTGTTCAATATTCTTCTAGTTCTGCTTATCTCACTCATCATCAGTTCATGAAAATCCTTTCAGAATTCTCTGAATTCCAGTCCCTCCTGATTTCTAATAGACCAATAGTGTTTCACAATGTGCATATACCACATTTTGTTCAGCCATTCCCCAATTGATGGACATTCACTCAATTTCCAATTCTTTGCCACCACAAACAGGGCTGCCATGAATATTTTAATACAAGTCATGTTTTCACCCTTTTTCATGATTTCCTCAAGGTATAGAGCCAGTTGTGGTATTGCTGGATCAAAGGGTATGCACATTTTTGTTGCCCTTTGGGTATAATTCCAAATTGCTCTCCAAAAAGGTTGGATGAGTTCACAGTTCCACCAGCAATGTCCCAGATTTCCCTCCCAACATTGATCATTGTTCTTTCTGGTCAGATTGGCCAGTCTGAGAAGTGTGAGGTGGTACCTCAAAGATGCTTTGATTTGCATTTCTCTACTAAGTAGTGATTTAAAGAAATTTTATATGACTATAGATCGCTTTGATTTCTTCATTTGTAAATTGCTTCTGCATACCCCTTGACCATTTGTCAATTGGAGAATGGCTTGGTTTTTTATAAATTTGACTCAGTTCTCTATATATTTTAGAAATGAGTACTTTGTCAGAAATACTACTTGTAAAATTTTTTCCCAATTTACTACATTTCTTTTGATCTTGTTACAGTGGTTTTGTCTGTACAAAAGCTTTTTAATTTACTGTAATCAAAATTATCTAGTTTGTTTTTAATGATGTTCTCCATCTCTTCCTTGGTCATAAACTGCTTCCCTTTCCATAGATCGGACAGGTAAACTATTCCTTGATCTCCTAGTGTACTTACAATATTGTCTTTTATGTATAAATCCTGTATCCATTTTGATATAGGGTGTGAGGTGTTGGTTTAAACCAAGATTCTTCCATACTAACTTCCAAGTTTCCCAATAGTTTTTATCAAAGAGAGTTTTTATCCCAAAAGATGGACTCTTTGGCTTTATCAGACAGGAGATTACCATAATCATTTCCTGCTATTAAACCTAGTCTATTCCATTGGTCTACCACTCTATTTCTTTGCCAATATTGGACAGTTTTGATGATTGATACTTTATAATACAATTTAATTTTAGAGCTGGTAGGGCTAAGCCACCTTCTTTTGCACTTTTTTCATTAATTATTTTCATTAATTCATTCTGGAAATTCTTTTTTATGAAGAGAAGGCTTTATTCATTTCTAGAGAAATGGGCCACAATCACTTGGAGGCATTTATTGATATACTCATATAATTTCTGATAGGTTTGTTATTGATATAATTAATCATACTAACAATTTTCCTAATATTGAAACAACCCTATATTCCTGGGACATATCCTATTTGGTCATAGTATATTGCTGTCATCATTGCTATAATTGTTGTAATCATTATTACTAAGATTTTATTTAAGATTTTTGCATTTATATTCATCAGGGAGATAGGTTTATAATTTTCTTTCTCAGTTTTAACTCTTCTTGGTTTAGGTATCAGCACTATATTGGTGTCATAGAAAGAGTTAGGCAGAATTCTGAATTCACCTAATTTTCCAAAGAGTTTATATGGAATTGGAGCTAATTGTTCCTTAAATGTATGATAGAATTCACTTGTGAATCCAACTGGTCCTGGATATTTTTTCTTAGGGAGTACAATAATAGCTTATTGAAATTCTATTTCTGAGATAGGGTCATTTAGGTATTTAATTTCCTCTTCATTTAACCTGGCCAAATTATATTTTTGTAAATATTCATCAATTGCAATTAAATTACCAAATTAATTGGCATAGAGTTGGGCAAAAGAATTCCAAATTATTATTTTACTTTCCTCCTCTTTGGTGGTGAGTTCCCCTTTTTCATTTATGATACAAGCAATTTGGTTTTCTTCTTTCATTTTTTAATCAAATTGACAAGAGGTTTATCAATTTTATTGGTTTTTTTCATAGAACTAACTCTTGGTTTTATTGCTTAGTTTTCTTGCTTTCATGTTTATTCATTTCTGCTTTAATTTCTAGAATTTCTAATTTAATATTTGATAGTTTTGTTCTTTCTCTAGGTTTTTGTTGAATGTTTAGTTTCTTGCTTTCCTCTTTGTCTAATTTATTCATGTTAGCATTTAAAGATATGATATATACCCTGATAACTCCCTTGGCTGTATCCTATAAGTTTTGGCATGTTGCTTCATTATTGTCATTATCTAGGATGAAATAATTCTTTCTATAATTTGTTGTTTGATCCATTCATTCTCTAAAATGAGGTTATATACTTTCCAATTAGCTTTATTTCTATTTCTCCCTGGCCCATTATTGCATGTGATTTTTATTGCATTATGATCTGAGAAGGATGTATTCACTATTTCTGCCTTTCAGCATTTGATTATTAAGTTTTTATGTCCTAATACATGGTCAATTTTTGTGTAAGTGCAATGTGTTGCAGGAAAAAAAAGTATATTCCTTTCCATCCCCATTCAGGTTTCTCTAAAGCTCTATCCTACCTAGGCTTTCTAACAATCAATTTACCTCCATAACTTCCTTCTTATTTACTTCATGGTTAGATTTATCTAAATCTGAGAGTAGGAAGTTGAATTCTCCCACCAGTAGATTTTTTTCTGTCTGTCTTCCTGAAAAGCATTAAACTTCTCCTCTAAGAATTTAGATGCTGGGGGCAGCTAGGAGGTGCAGTGGATAGAGCATCAGCCCTGGAGTCAGAAGTGTCTGAGTTCAAATCTAGCCTCAGATACTTAATAATTACCTAACTGTGTGGCCTTGGGCAAGCCACTTAACCCCATTGCACAGCAAAATCAATCAATAACTTAACTGACTTAACAAGAAAGAAAGAAAGAAAGCAAAAGAAAGAAAGAAAGAAAGAAAGAAAGAAAGAAAGAAAGAATTTAGATGCTATACCACTTCGTACATACACATTTAGTATTGAAATTGCTTCATTGTCTATGGTACCTTTTAGTAGGATATAGTTTCCTTCCTTGTCACTTTTAATGCTATCCATTTTTGCAGCTGCTTTTTCTGAGATAAGTATTCCTACCCCTGATTTTTATACTTCAGTGGAAGCAAAATTTATTTCACTCCAACCTTTTACCTTACTCTATATGTATCTCTGCTTCAGATGAGTTTCTTGTAAGCAGCATATTATAGGGTTATACACTCTGCTATTCGCTTACATTTTATGGGAAAGTTTATCTCATTCACATTCAAAGTTATAATTACTAGCTTTTTATTGCTTTCCATGCTGTCTTCCCTCTGTTTGTATTTTCCCCCTTTTACAATTTATCCATATTCCCCAATATTTTGTTTCTGAATACCACCCCATTCATTTTACCCCCTTATATACAAACCCCTCCCCTTTCTTTCCACTTTCCCTTTGCCCTTCTTCCTTCCCTTCCTTCTGTTAGTTCTTCTTTTCCTCCCCTCCCCCTTTCCTCTTTTAATACTTGAAAGGTAAGATAAGTTTCTTAACTTAACTGAGTGTATGTATGTTAATTTAAAAAAAAATTTTTTTTCAAGGCAATGGGGCTAAGTGGCTTGCTCAAGGCCACACATCTAGGTAATTATTAAGTGTCTGAGGCTGGATTTGAACTCAGGTACTCCCAACTCCAAGGCTGGTGCTCTATCCACTGTGCCACCTAGCCACTCCGTATGTATATTAATTTTAAGCCAAGTCTGGTGAGAGTCATATTCAGGAAGTTCTCACCTCTTCTCTTCTTCCCCTCTATTCTACCTCTTTATGTAATATGATTTACCACATTAATTTTCCTTCATCCTCCTGTCTCTCTACTGTTCCCCTTTTTGAGGAAGTGATTTTTTTTAAATCATTCTATCAGAGTCACAGTTAAGTCATGAGTGTCCATTATTTCTGGTTAAGCAGATTCTCTCTAATAGAGTTACAGTTCTTGAGAGTTATGAAAGTGCTTCTTCTAGGTGGGGATATAGCCATTTTTATCTTATTGGATAGCAGATTTTTTTCCTTTACCTTTTTTGTTTTTTACCATTTCATGTGTCTCTTCCTATTTGAGTCCAAATTTTCTGTTTAACTCTGGTTTTTTTCATCAGGAAAAGTTGGAAGTCTCCTATTTCACTAAATGTTCATCTTTTCCCCAGAAGAGAAGGCTCAGTTTTGCCAGACAATGAATTCTTGGCTACATTCCAAGTTCTCTTGCCCTTTGGAATATTACATTCCAGGCCATTCAATCCTTTAAAGTTGATGCAGCAAGGTCCTGTGTAATCCTTACTATGTCTCCTTATCTATATTGCTTCTTTCTGACTGCTTGTAGGATTTTCTCTTTTATCTGATAGTTCTGGAATTTGACCACAATATTCCTTAGTGTTTTCATTTTAGGATCTCATTCTGGAGGGGATCAATGTCTTCTTTCAATAACTACTTTGTCCTCTGCTTCCATAATGTCAGGCAATTTTCCATCACTAAATCCTGTAATATTAATTCCACGCTTTTTTACTCTTCAATATTTTCAGGAAGCTTAATGATTCTTAAGTTGTCTTTTCTGGTTCTATTTTCAATATCAGTGCTTTTGCTAATGGGGTATTTTGCATTTTCTTCTATTTTTTTTTAATTTTGTTTAACAGATTCTTATTGTCTCATGAAGTCATTAGTTTCCACAAACTCTCCTCTGTTTTTTAGAAAAGAATTTTCTTCATTTACCTTCTGTAACTCCTTTTCAATCAGTCAATTGTACTTTTGAAGGACTTTTCCCTTTGATCATTTGATGTTTTGAGAGATTTATTTTCTTTTTGCATTTGTTCAATTGTATTTTCCAAGGATTTGTTTCTTGTTGAAAGGTGCTAATTTTCTCTTGGAATTTTTTCCCAAATTTTCCAATTTGTTTTTAAACTCCTTCCTGATTTCTTCAAGGAAGTCTTTCTGGGTTGGAAACCAAATCATATTTTCCTCAAAAGTTCTAGATCTCTCTGAGTTAGGGTCCTTGCCTTCTAGGTAGTGTTCTATGGATCCCCCTTTTCACTGGCCTTTCTTCATTCTCCTAGGTTCTTGTGTTAGGGGAGGGTCTGGTTCACAGAGGTTTGCTTTGCTCACTGGGTTTAGTAACTCCAAGTGGACTGGCCAGTGGGGGGGGGTGGGGTTTGATTCCTTTCTCTGGACTGTCTGTGACCTTGATTTGAGGCCCTCTCCCTAGTCATGGAGGGGATGGGTGGAGATGTTGGATACTTCTATCCTTGAACAATGTAGGTTGTGCCCTGGGGCAAGGTAATCCATCTCCCTATTCAGCTGAGGGAGCTCTGTTGCCCATGCCTGAGCTTGGGGGATGGCAATTGGGCTGTTACTGTGTTTGTTTTGAGAAGAGGACTCTGTTGAAATGAAAGTATGGAGTCCACAGTCCCCAGCAGATAGATGTCCAGCCACACTCTGTGACTTTTTTGCCAGAACTCACCCTCCAGCCAGATGGAGCACCCCAGACCAAGTCTCCATGGCCTAGTTCACTTGCAGACTGTGGCTCCCATGGTCAAAGACTCTGCAACTTAGCTTAGTCTGGCTCTCACTGAGCCCCCATTGACTGTCTGCTCTCTGCTCCTGGCTCACCTAGGATCTCCAAAGAGATATCTTGTTCATAGATGTTCTTCTCCTAGCTTCTTTATCTGGGATGGTCGATCAAATTTCTGTTAAGGGGTTTGTTTCATATTATAGATGAGGGAAGACCAGGAGACCTCAGCATAGTGCCTATCTTCCCTTCACCATTTTGGCCCTAACTCCATCTTTTTAATATATTATATAAATAGTTCAACATCATTAAGTCTCTTATGATGTACCTTTCCTGTTAAACTTTTTTATGTTTCAATTGAATATTGTATTTGCAGATCAAATTTTTTGTTCTGCTTTGGTAGTTTCATCAGGAGAAATTGAATGTCCCCTGTTGCATTGAATGTCCATCTTTTCTTCTGAAAGAGTATGTTCACTTTTGCCAGGTAGTTGATTCTTGATTATATACATTATTTTTCTTTCAGAATATCATATTCCTAACCCCCCAATATTTTAATGAAGAAGCTGCTAGGTATTGTGTTATCCTGTCTGTGACTCAACAATATTGAATTGCTTCTTTCTGGCAACTTGCAGTATTTTCTTCTTGACCAGGGAATTCTGATATTTGGCTTAATAATCCTAACATTTTAGGATCGTTTTCAGGAGGTGTTTGGTGAATTCCTTTTATTTCTAATTCGCCCTTTGCTTTTTCAATAGCAGGGCAATTTTCCTTTTAAAATGATGTCTAGGCCCTTTTTTGGTGCAAGGCTTTCAGATAGTTCAATCATTTTTAAATTATCTCCCTTAGATCTGTTTTCTAAGACCAATGCTTTTCCAATGAGATATTTCAAATTTTCTTCTATTTTTTCATCCCTTTGAATTTGTTTTATTTTTTCTTTATTTCTCAAAAAGTCATCAGCTTCCCTTAGTTCCATTCTATATTATTATTTTCTTCAGAGACCTTTTGGATCTCTTTTTCCCCATTTGTCCAATTCTACATTTTAAGGCATTCTTCTCATTGACCTATTGGATTACTTTTTCTGTTTGATGCAGAATGGTTTTTAAGATGTTATTTTCTTCAGTATTTATTTGTATGTCCTTTACCAAGCTGCTGACTCAGTTTTCCCACCTTGCTCTCATTTCTCTATCCAATTTTTCCTTTATCTCCCTTACTTGATTTCCAAAATCTTTTAGATCTCTTCCATGACCTGAAACCAATTCATATTTTTCTTGGAGGTTTTGAATGCAAAAGCTTTGATTTCTTTTCTTCTGAGTGTGTATTTTGATTCTCCATAGAACCAAAGTAATTTTCTATGGTCGAATTTCTTTTCTTCTGATGTTTACTTATTTCCCTAGCCTATGACTTGGTTTTTATCTCTGTTAAGGTAAGCTTCTGCTTCCAGGTTGGAGAATGCACTGTTCCAAGCTTTTGAGGGTTAATGCAGCTGTTTTCAGAGATGCTCCAGGGACTTGCAAGTTTTCAGTTCTTCCAAGACCTTATGAGAGGCTATAACTACTCTCTTGACCTGTACTCTGGTCTATGGGTGACCACAAGTATTCTTTTCTGCCCTGGTACTGTGAGGAGATTCCCTACCCCACTCCACTAAGACAGTAAGCTCTGTTGTCTTAATAATTCTTTTTCTGAGACTGGGGCTCTACATTGCAATCCAGAAACACTAGAGTTCTGCCTCAGGGATAACAAAGAGTCCTCTGCAATCTCCCCCTGACCCTTTACTGTGTGTGGGCTAAGAGCTCCTGAAGCAACTACCTGGTGTTTCCCAAGGTCTATCCTTGGTTCAGTGAGATGAGGTTTGCTGCTGAGGCCTGCATTGAACTGGGTTCTCCTCTCACCCTGATGCAGCAGACTTTTCCTGCTGACTTCTTAAGTTTTCTTTAGCAATCCCTAGGTGAGAGGTCTGGAAACCACCATTGCTGCCGCTGACCCAAGCACTCTGTGATCTGTTTCTGGATGACTGGAGCCGGTTCCCTCTGGTCTTGGCTGCACTGTGATTACTTTTTAATCCCAGTGTAACAGATCCTTCCCATAGATCTTCCAAGTCATCTTGGGCTGAAAAATTGTTTCACTCAGTCTTTCTGTGGGTTCTGCTACCCTAGAATTTGGTTAGACTCATTCTTTAAAGGTATCTGAAATGGTTTGAGGATGAGTTTAGGTGAGTCCCTGCCTTTACTCTGCCATCTAATCAATTTTACTTTTAAAGGTACTGTTTTCTTGAGTAAGTTTTTTATAACTTTCCTATTTTCTTTTCTCCAATTTTCTTCTTTCTCTCTTCTTTAAATTTTAGGCTCTTTTGAAATTTTCTAAAAGGTCTTTTGGATTTGAGATCAGTTTATAAAACCCACTGAGGCTTAATATGTACGTATTTCATCACTGCTTTTCTCTTCTGAGAAGACGTTTTTATTGTTCTTATCAGAATAGTAGCTTTCTATGTCTTTTTGAATTTGTTAGCTTGCTCATTTTGATAGTTGAACTCTGCTGCTGATGCACAAAGAGTATAGTCCCAAGCTTTTTGTTATGGGGACCTGGAATCTGTTCCTTGGTTTTCTGCTGTGGCATCTTAGGTGCTTGTAGATTTTCTTTGTCTTAGTATCCTTAGTACCCATCTCAGTCCTGCCTACTACAGCATTTCTGGGCTAGAACTTTGCCTTCTTAGCTGAGGTTGGGACCCTCCCTGCTAGTCTGCTGATTGCGTGTGGTATGTGTAATTAAGAGCTTCCTGCTGACTTCCCACCTCTCCAACCTACACTGTACTGCACTTTCCCTTTAACCCTGTGTTATAGACCTTTTCTGACATTCCTCCAAGATATCTTTAGTTGAGAGATTGTTTTCTTCTTTTTTGTGGGTTCTGTTGCTTTTGATTCTCATTAGAAAAGTAGCTAGGAAATCATTTGATTTGGTGCTGCCACAGCAACCACAGCTGGGACTCAACATTCAATAACTCTGAGCTTTTCAGGGGTGAATTAATTAAATGTTTGACCAAATATAACAGGTAAATTTTCAATTGATAATTTTCTTTGGCCCATGAATGATGTTATGTATGAATATATATACATATGAAAGGAAATTTTTTTTTTCAAATGGCCCTTGATAGAAAAAAGATTCCCCACCCTGGTTTAGAGGCTTCATTTAAAGTTCTTTTGAAAAAAGCTCCACAAACTTCCTAGCTTCAAAACCACTATCTTGGCTCCATTTATATAAAACATGATCAACTCTAAAGCTTTATTTGTTATTTACTTTTCTGATTTTCACTTTGAAACATATTTGGCTAATTTTTCTACTATTTCTTGTCATTTTACTCTTGAATGATAACATACTAGCTAGCATTTATATAACACTTAAATTTTTTCTAAGCATTTTAGAAATGTTAGCTCATAATAATTGTGGGTTATAGATGCTATTATTAACCCCACTTTAGAAGCAGAGCAACTGAGATAGACAGGTAAGTTGATTTTCTCAGGTTCATTTGAATTCAGGTCTTCCTAACTGTAGGACTAGTGCTCTGATGTGCCACTTAGATCTTTTCGACAGATTAAATGGCTCTACTGTGATTCAGGAGAAGCAGCCAAGAGAACTGCCCACATCACATGTGAGGTTATGGAAAAAATCAACACTCAAGGGTGTAAAAGATAACAGTAGTATATTTGAGAAGGCCCACAAAACTTGTTGTTCAATTGTTTTCAGTTATGTCTGACTCTGTGATCCCATTTGGGTTTTTCTTGGCAACGATTCTAAATCAGTTTACTATTCCATCCTTTAGCTCATTTTATATAAGGAGCTGAACCAAACAGGCCAGTAATTTACCCAGGGTCACATATTTAGTAAGTATCTGAGACCAGATTTTAATACAAGAATATGAGTCTTCCTGACTCTTGGGCCAGTACTCTTATCCACTGTGCTATCTATCTGGCCACAGAACTACACACTGAATAATGTGCATAATGATTGCATTGTTCAGTACTGGCAGTTGATCCATAACTCTAAACTTTAATTCCAGGAATAGGGTTTGGCTAATAATAATAAAATTATTGTTCCAATTTTACTTTTTTACTCTTAGGTCAGTATCCCAAAGAGATCATAAAAAAGGGGGAAAGACCTACTTGAAAAAAAATTTCATAGCAGCTCTTTTTGTGGTAGCAAAAGAATTAGAAATTATGGGGATACCCATAAATTGGAGAATAACTGAACAAGCTATGGTATATGAATGTGATAAAATATTATTGCCCTATAAGGAAATGTTGAGCAGGCATATTTCAGAAAAATCTGGAAACACTTTCATGAACTGATTCTGAGTGAAGTTAATAGAACTTGGAGAACATTGGACACAGAAAGAGCAAAATAATGTGTGAAGACTGTGCTCTTCTCAAAAAGACAGCATCATAGCAATAAGACCACAGCAAGTTATTACTAGGATAATACTAGGATAATGATCACTAGGGTTTATACCAGTTAGGCAGGGATGGTTCACTACTAGGAAAATACTCAACAAAATCAAGTATATCAATTGTAAAACCAACAGAAACCATATGATTATCTGACTAGATGCTGAAAAAGCTTTTGATAAAATAAAGCATCCATTCCTATTAAAAACATTAGGAATAAATGGTGTTTTTCTTAAAATAATAAATAGTATCTATCTAAAACCATAAACAAATATATATATAATGGCAATAAACTCAGAAAATTTCCAATAAAATCAGGGATGAAGCAAGGAGACCCATCATCGCCAATATTATGCAATATAGTATTAGAAATGCTAACTGTAGCAATAAGAGAAGAAAAAGAAATTGAAGTAATCAGAATTGTCAATGAGGAAGAAAAACTTTATGGTATACTTAAATAATTCAAGGAAATAATCTAAAAATTCCTTGAAACAATTAAGAAATTCAACAAAGCAGCAGGATATAAAATAAATCCACATAAACAGCTGCATTTTTATATATGAACAACAAAGCCCAAAAGCAAGAGATAGAAAGATAATTCCATTTAAAATAACTATAGATATTTGGGATTCTACCTCCCAAGACAAGTATAAAGTACTTCTCACCCAAATGAAGTCAGATCTAAATAACTGGAAAACTGTAAATTGCTCACAGTTAGGTTGAACTAATATAACAAAAATGACAATTCTACTCAAATTAAATTACTTATTCAGTGCCATACTGATCAAACTACCAAATAACTACTTTCCTGAACTAGAAAAAGTAGTAATAAAATTCATCTAGAGCAGCAAAAGTCTAAAAATAGCAAGGGAACCTATGAAAAAAATGTAAAGGAAGGTGGCCTTGCTTTACCAGATCTAAAACTATACTATAAAGCAGCAGTCATCAAAACTGCCTAGCACTGGTTAAGAAATAGAGCAATAGATCAGTGGATTAGGATAGGTTCAAAAGAAACCACAGTAAATGACTATAGAAATCTACTATTTGATAAACCCAAAGACATCAATTTCTGGGAAAAGAACTCACTTGGGAAAACTGGAAACTTGTATGACAGAAACTAGGCATAGATACACATCTCATACCCTATACCAAAATAAGGTCAAAATGGGTATAGGATTTAGACATAAAGAGCAAGAGCAACACTATAGATAAATTAATAGAGCAAGAAATCCTCTATCTCTCAGGTCTATGGAAATGGGATAAATTTATACCAAACAAGAATTGGAATACATTATAAACTGCAAAATGAATGATTTTGAATATATTAAATTAAAAAGGTTTTGCATTAATAAAATCAATGCAGCCAAAATTAGAAGGAAAGCAGAAAGCTGTGAAACAATCTTCACAACTAGGAGTTCTGATAAAGGTTTCATTTCTAAAATATATAGAGAATTGCATCAAATTTATAAGGTTACAAGTCACTCCCCAATTGATAAATTATCAAAGGATATGAACAGACAGTGTTCAAATGAAAAAATTGAAGTTTTATATAATCATATGAAAAATGCTCCAAATTATTATTGATTAGAGAAATACAAATGAAAACAACAATGAGATATCACCTCACATCTATCAGATTGGCCAAGATGAGAAAAAGGGGAAATGATCAATGTTGGAGAGGTTGTAGGAAGATTGGGATATTGATGCATTGCTGATAGAGTTGTGAATGGATCCAACTTTTCTGGAAAGTCATATGGAACTATGCCCAAAGAGCAATAAAACTGTTCATTCCCTTTGACCCAGCAGAAATTATGAAAAAAGGTAAAAGTCCCACATGTTCCAAAATATTCATAGCAGCCCTTTTTCCTCATGGCAATGAATTGGAATTTGAGGGGCTGCCCATCAATTAGGGAATAGCTAAACAAATTATGGTACACGAATACTATGGAGTTCTATTGTTCTATAAGAAGCCATAAATAGTCAGACTCTAGAGAAGCATAGAATGACTTACAACATCTGATGCTGAGTGAAGGGAGTAGAAACAAGAGAACAAAGTACACATTAACAACAAAATTGTGAGATGAACAACCTTGATGGAAGCAGCTTGTCTCAGAAGTTCAAAGAGCTAGGACAACAGTATTAGAGTTTTATAGAATAGGAGTTTTATAGAATTTCCATATTAGAAAATGGAAAATGTTATCCACATACAGTGGAAGAAAAACAAAACAAAACATACACACACACACACACACACACACACACACAACAAACCCTTCAGAATCTGAGGAACAGTTTATAAAAATTATCTCTTAGTCCTTAATCCTAATTCCTCATACTGAAAATAACTAATCTGTAAACATCTTCATTAAATATATATATATATGTGTGTGTACAATACTAACCTTACGGTTTGCCACTGAGGGGAGAGGGGTGGGAAGGGAGGTGGAAGAAAATTTTTTAACCTAAATATATACATCTGTATATGAATGAATATAAATGAATAAATAAATAGGCTTCAAAGACGATTCTTAAAGAATTATAATGGAAAGTGTCATCTGCATCCAAAGAAACAGCTAAGGAGTCCAAATGCAGATCAAAGCCTACTATTTTCACTTTTAAAATTTTTTTTGTTTTTTTTTTTCTTTCTTGTGGTTTTCCCTTTTGATATGACTTTTCTTTCATAGCATGACTAATATTGAATTGTGTGTAACATGATTGTGCATGTATAAGAAATATATATATATATATATATATATACATATATATATATCATAGTATTTGTTATCTTAGAGCAAGGGGAGGGAAGAGTGGAAAGAAGAAAATTTTGCAAAAATGAAAGTTGAAAATTGTCTTTACCTAAAATTAGGAAATTAATGAAAAACAAAAAAACAAAAAGAAATCCTTCAGTACTTTTCCTTTAATCCTCAAAACTTCTCAAAATCTGCATCTACTTTTCCTTCCTTTGAAACATTCCTTATTTCTCCCATTTCTCAGTTTCTAGTGCCTTCATACTGTCTCCCACTCAAAATTGTTTTACACTCATATGTGAACATATTATTTTTCCCACAATGGATTCCATTGTATTTAGGAAATCATTTACTATTCATTTCATACAGAAAGAGACATAAAAATGCACTGAAGGTATAGGATATACATAGCAAGTGGTTATAAGGCTTACATATATAAAACTAGAGAAGAACATCATTAGATACTAAGACAGTAGGATGCCAGAATATATGACCCTCAGCTCTCCTTTCTGGGGTGAATGGATTTGGAAGATGTTCTAAAAGGATCCATATTTCTAAGAATCTAGACCTCTGAGTGAGTTATACAATGGAACTATCTATATCTTGCTTTTTAATGTGGAAATCCTATAAAACTCCTGGGTTGGCAAAAGGCACATGGGTTTATTATAAGTGCAAGTCTGAAAATGATCAGTTATTCTGCCCTCTTGAGGATTCATCAGGGAACTCATCAAAATAGAAATTTACTATTTTCTTCAGATCACATTATGCCAAATTCTTTGGTTAAGGTATATGGTTTATGTCAGTAGTTGTTAAATTTCAAAAAAATGTATTGTTTATCTTCTTTGTACAAGGCAATGCTCAGCACTGGTAATACAAAAACCATTATGAAATTGATCATGCCATCAGGATCTTGCTTTGTTCCATGATTATGCAGAATGAGCACATAAACAACTAAATTACAAGATAGTGATGAGAGTAAAGAAAAAATTAAACCATCTATATGAATAAAACATGGTATAGTTTGTCATACTGAAAGAAGGAAGGGCATATTGAGATTGTCAAAATAAGCAATTAATCCAATTTGACTTTGGTGTAGATTGACTTTCAGGGGAGAGATTAGGATTAGGTATATATATATATATATATACACATATATATATATATTGTAGATATCTATATAAAGATAATAATTAAACCCAATGAAATAGATTAGATCACCTAGTAAAAGAGTGTAAACAAGTGTTTTGACTGAAATTTTATTAAGCTCCATGGGTGACTGATGTGAGACAGTTCCTTTCATATCTCTGTATATAATCTATAATCCTGGGAATGGTGAGACTAATAGGAAAATTACCAATAGAGATTAAGAAATATGAAAAAAAGTGAAAAGGAAGGAGAGAGGAATAAGAAGTTGGGTGGATAAATAGTCAAGGCAAGTTTAAGTTATTTTTTCCTATGAGTTTTACTGTGAAAGAGATGTGATATAGATTGAAGTGATGGGTACACATGAGCAGACATCAGGTGGAAGGCTCAGTAGACTGAGACTAAAAAAGAGGGGGGGAATGATGGAAAAATTTCCAAAAGAGGAATAGGATAGGCTCAAGAATCCAAATGGATAGGGTTGACCTTGAGAAAGGTGACCTGAAGTATGGAAAGAGTAGTTTTTTTTAATCAATCAAATGGGTGATGTCATTTTTGAAAGTAGATGATGATGACTGAGGATAAATAAAGAATGTTTAACACTTGCTGTCCCTATGAGGTGATAGTTAATCAGGAAAGACTTAAAAGGATGAAAAAAATTACTTATCTCAGTAGTTACTTCAGTTACACAGATATATAGTGGGAACATCTCCAACATTTAGAGGCAAGGGACTTAAAATTTATTTCTCCTGTATCATTACTTTTTCCTCTTGATGTTGTCAGCACCTTGGACAAGAGGAGTGATTAAAAATGAGTTTCAATCTAAATCAGTACTAAATCAAAAGACAGCACCAAACTGCTCACAGTTATGCTACATTGAATTATTATGTGGGGCCTTACAGGAGTGATGTGTTGAGCAGAAATTGAGGAGGAAGAGCAGTTTGCTGTACTAGGAGTAAACTGGCTAGTATTGTGAAGATTGAGTAGTGTTGCTTTTGGAAAGCAACTCAAGTATAGATGATGAACCTTTGTGGTTTGGGAAAGGTGGATAGGAGGAAAGCAACATTACTTGCATTTCTTTACTTTCTCCCTTTTTTCCTTCTTCACAATAAGTATATAATATATAACATGGTAATAAGGAATAAGTATACAATATAAGCATGAGCCAAATATTTCTATTATTTTCAGTCCTTGCTAATTACTTTTATATTCAATCATTTCACAGACACATCATGGTAATATTATAAAAACACAGGATTATTGATATTTGTTCCCCCCAATTCTCTAGCATAATACTTATAAGTCATTGCCTTAATAAATGTTGTCAGATAGATTTGAAGGTCACAAGAGAATTTAGCTCAAATTCTGGTTCTGAGGTTTATTAGCTATGTGATCCTGGTTGAGTCATTTCTTGGTACTAGTTTTTCCTTGTGTAAATGAAGATCTACTTCAAAAGGGTTTTTGTAGGGAAACAAATACAATTCAAATATATCATGTTATGTGCAAGCAGGTATCATTAAATTTTATATTGGCTCCAATGCTGATAGATCTAGAACCAAGAGAAACTGAAAAATCATCCAGTCCTTCTCCCTCATTTTACAGTTGAGGAAACAGAAATTCAGAAGTGAAATGACACAGATAGTAAGTTTCCAAGTTGAGATTCAAAATCATATCCTTTACTCACATTTTTAATTATACTACATTGTGTCCCTGTTGCATCTTATTTCCCTTATCTTTTCTTAACCTCTTTGTTCTAAATGTTGAATGAACCTTACACCTCTATTGACCTAGTCTTGCTTTCCTCCTATGCAACTCAATATTAATTCCCACAGCCATATACCTCACCAGTTCTGGTACTAATCTAGGGTTAATTGCCTAAAACACAGCTATGATAATCTCAGTATTACTGTGGGCCCCTTCCTTGAGTTACTTTTTTTTAGTACTTGAGGGATAAGCTTTGGTACCTCCATCCTATGTAAAGATGATAACTTTTTGCTGCAGTTAAGAAAGGAGTGATTCTTAAAGTAACAGCAGACAAAATTAAATACTTGGGAATCTACCTCCCAGGACAAACTCAGAAACTGCATGAATATAATTACAAAGCACTTCTCACACAAATAAAGTTAGATCTAAACAATTGGAAAAATGTCAATTGTTCATGGTTAGGTTGAGCTAATATAATAAAAATGACAGTTTTTTCAAATTAAATTATTAATTTAGTGCCATACTAACAAAATAATTATTTGACCAAGCTATATAAATAGAAACAAAATTCATCTGGAGCAACAAAAGGTCAAGAATAGCAAGGAAACTGATGATAAAAATGTAAAGGAAGGTGACCTAGCTCTACCAAATATAAAACTATACTATAAAGCAGCACTCATCAAAACTTCCTGTTATTGGTTAAGAAATAGAGTAATGGATCAATGGATCAGGATAAATCAAAAGAAACTGTAGTAACTGACTATAGTAATCTACTGTTGAACAAACCCAAAGACATCGAGTTCTGGGATAAGAACTCACCAATAAAAATTGTTGGGAAAAAATAGACATAGACCCACATCTCACACCCTATAATGAAGTCAAAAATGGGTACATGATTTAGACATAAAGTGTGACACCATAGAACAATTAACAGACCAAGAAATATTCTATCAGATCTATAGAAAGAGGAGAAATGTATGATAAAACAAAAAATGAAGTACATTATAAATTGCAAAATGGATGACTTTGCCTGTATTAAATTAAAATGATTTTACACCATAAAGCCAATGCTGATAAAGATCTCATTTCTAAAATATACAGTGAATTGCATGAAATTTATAAGGTTACAAATCATTCCCCAATTGATAAGTGGTCAAAAGGATATAAACAGACACTTTTCAAATGAAGAAATTAGAACTATATATAATCATATAAAAAATGCTCTAAATCATTACTGATTATTGAAATGCAAATTAAAACAATTTTGAGGTTCCATATCATATCGATCAGATTGAGAGTTTTCCCTTTCTGTCATCTTAGTCAATGTTGGAGAGGTTGTGGGAAGATTGGGATAGTTGGTAGAGTGTGAACTAATCCAACCATTCTGGAGAGCAATATGGAACTATGTCCAAAGAGCAATAAAACTGATCATACCCTTTGACTCATTAGTTGCAATTCTAGTTCTATATCCAGAAGAAATCATAATAAATAGGAAAGGTCTCACATTTTCCACAATATTCATAGCAGCTCTTTTTATAGTGAAAAAGAATTGAAAATTAAGGAGATGCCCATATATATTGCGGAATGGCTGAACAAGTTATGGTTTATGACATATCGTTCTATAAGAAACCATGAATGGTCAGACTCTACAGAAGCATGGAATGAATTAACAAGAACTGATGTTAAGTGAAGGGAGAAGAACCATGAGAACATTGTACATGTTAGCAAGAACATTGTGAGTTGATCAACCTTGACAGATGCAACTTCTCTCAGTAGTTCAGAATGCTCAGGCAATCCTAGAAGACCTTCTTTGGAAAAAGCTATCCTCACCTGAAGGAAGAAAAACAAAACAAAAAAAAAAAAGAACCCTTCAGATCTGAATGAACAATATACTTACTCTTTAAAAATTTCCCTTTTGTATTTTTTCCTCTCATGGATTTTTTCCTTTTCCTTAATACCAATTCCTTATACCAAAAATGACTAATCTATAAACATATTGAATGTAAATGTACATGTACAATATTCACCTGACTGCTGCTGAAGGGAGGGGATGAGAAGGGAGGATGGAAGGAAATCATGTAACTTCAAAAATATGCATTTGCATGTGAATGAATGATGAAAAACTTTTCTAACATGTAATTAGAAAAAATAAAATATCAATTTAAAAAAGAAATGAATGATTATAATAATGTTTTCTAAGTAGCTAAAGCTCTAATTTTTGACAAACCTTTATTTTTTATCTGATCATATGGAGAGCTTCTTAAAAATATTATTCACTATCCTGCCTTCTTCAGGAGAAACTGAACCAAATCTAACAGAGCCATGAATATTTCTCCTCCATAGTGGAAAATTGTTTGTGTGTGTGTGTGTGTGTGTGTGTGTGTGTGTGTGTGTGTGTGTTTTCTATATTGGAGGGGTTTGCGATGTTTTCTCTGTGAATACTTCCCTATCCAAGGCAGATAACATCTGGAAAATTTAGTAAATGGTCTTTGGAATTTCTGTGCTTAAAAATTTCATTATTTTGTTGTATTATTTCTTGAAAAATGAATTCTAGGCTCTTCTACTGGTCATGGTTTTCAGATAGCCCAATACTTTTTTAAATCATTACTTCTGGATCTGTTTTAGAGGTCAATTGTTTTTCCAATGAGATATTTCACATTTTCTTCTAATTTTTGGCCTTTTTGGAAGAGTTTTATTTCTGTGTGATTTCTTACAAAGTCATCAGTTTCCTTTAGTTCCATTCTGCCTTTGAAGGAGTTATTTTCTTCAGAGACCTTTTTTATCTCCTTTTCCAGCTGGCCAATTCTGCTTTTTAAGACATTCTTCTCCTCATTTCCCTTTTGTTTTGCTTTTTCCATTAGGCTTAAACTGATTTTTAATATATTATTTTCTTCAGCATTTTTTTGTATATCTTTCACCAAGCTGTTGATTAGGTTTTCATGATTTTTCTGCATTACTCTCATTTCTCCTCCCAAATTTTCTTCCACCTCCCTTAATTGATTTTCAAAGTCTTTTTTGAGCTCATCCATAGTCTGAGTTCATTTTCTATTTCTCTTGGAGGTTTTGGATATAGAAGTTTCGATTTTGTCATCATCTGAGTACATGTTTTGATTTTCCATGGGACTAAAGTAATTCTCTATGGTCAAATTCTTCTTTTTCTGTTGTTTACTCATTACCTCAGCCCAAGACTAATTTATGGCATTTCTAAGGCTTTGGGGTTGCTTGTTTGGGGAGGACACCCCACTGGTACCTTTATTCCTCCAAGGTCTTATGCTCTCTAGCCTGTGCTTTGATATGTAGATGGCCCTTTGTACTGCCCTCTGCCCTGGGGCTATAAGGATGGATCCAACTTGATTATTTAGTATGGATACCCAAAATGCAATATCTGAGTGTAAGCAAGCAGCAGAGTCCTACCACAGGGAGAGCAGAGAAATCTCTTCAGACTTCCCTTAATCTTCTCTGGGGGTGTAGGCTGCTTTCTTCAAATTCTCGCTGCAGATTCTGTGGCCAGTGCTCCTCACTCCACACTCATTCTGGTGGAGCAGAGTTCTCTCACTGCCCCTTCAAGCTATTGCCAGTGATATGTAGACTCCTGGATAATTTCTTGAAAAATGCTGTCTGGGGTGGGGGGCAGAGCCAAGATGGCAACAGAAGAAGAGCCTCTCTTAGGTGCTCTCTCTCAAAACTTTTAAAATAAGGACTCTAACTAAATTTTCGAGAGACAGAACCCACAGAGGGATCTAGTGAGGAAGTTCTCCAGCCCAAGGTAACCTGGAAAATAGCAGAAAGGCTCCACTCCATGGGGTTAGAGGGGAGGCCTGCAAGAGCAAAGGAACTTCAACCTCCTGGAAGCAGCCCCAGAGCACCTGGGAGCTGAGGCTTACAGCAGCAGGGGCAGCTTCCTGACCCACACCCCGGGAAGCAGCAGGCACAAGTTGGAAGATCAGAGGGGGGACCTCTGCCAGAGCTAACCATGAAGTCCAACCCTCAGGGCACTCAGCCAGCAGCATGGCCACAGCAGCCCAGATCCAGGAACCGGAAGCAGCTGGAACCAGTAAACAGGAGTCCCCAGGCAACTGAGCCCTGAGTACTGAGCATACCAAGGGTAGGGGAGTAGAAAGAGACTTCCAAGTTCTGTCCTCTGTACCTGGAACAGGACTCTGGGGCTCTGACCACATTCAGATCCTGATCACAAGTCTAGCCCCCCCCCATAGAACAGCAGTCCCCCCCCCCCACCTCAGTCCCAGGTCAGAGGGCTATGCTTGTGGTCATTCACAGAATAGGAGGGAAGACAGAGTTTCACACACTGAGATCCTTGTGGGGGGTGTCCCAATATAACTCAAAAGCTCAAGAAGTACCCCCAAACCAGGCACAGGTTGGGGAAATTAGTAAACAGAGAAAAAAAGAGGAACACCACTGAGAAATACATTGTCTATGATTCCCAAGAAGGATCAAAATACTCAGTCTGAAGATGAGGAAGTACCAGCTCCTGCATCTAAAGACTGCAAAAAAAAGCAAAAACAAATTGGGCTCAGGCTAGGACAGAGCACAAAAAAGATTTTGAAAATCAAGTGAGGTAGATTGAATAAAAATTGGGAAAATAAATGAGAAAAATGCAGGAAAAACATGAAAAAGAAGTCAGCAGCTTAGTGAAGGAGATCCAAAAAATGCTGAAGAAAATAACATTAAAAACCAGCATAGGTCAAATGGATAAAACAGTTCAAAAAGTTATTGAGGAGAAGAATGCTTTAAAAAGCAGGATTGGCCAGATGGAAAAAGAAATAAGAAAGCTCTCTGAGGAAAACAAATCCTTTAGATGTAGAATGGAACTAAGGGAAGCTGCTGACTTTACCAGAAATCAAGATATAATACTTCAAAACCAAAAGAATGAAAAATTAGAAGAAAATATGAAACATCTCAATGAAAAACAATTGAACTGGAAAATAGATTCAGGAAAGATAATTTAAGAATTATTGGGATACCTGAAAGTTAAGATCAAGAAAACAGCCTTGAAATAATTTTTAAAGAATTCCTACAGGAAAATTGCCCAGATATCCTAGAAGCAGAGGGCAAAAATAGAAATTAAGAGAATCCACCAATCTCCCCCAGAAGGAGATCCAAAAAAAAAACAACCACCAGGAATATTATAGCCAAGTTCCAGAACTCCCTAGTCAAAGAGAAAATATTACAAGCAGCCAGAAGGACAAAATTCAAATATCATGGAGCTGAAGTCAGGATCACACAGGACGTGGCAGCAGTTACATTAAAGGATTGTAAAACTTGTAATATAATATTCCAGAAGGCAAAATAGCTTGGAATACAACTGAGAACCAACTACCTAGCAAAACTGAACATCCTCTTCCAGGGGAAAAATGTGGCCTTTCAATGAACCAGTTGAATTTCAAATGTTCCGTTGGAATGGCCATAGCTGAACAGAAAGTTTGATATTCAAATACAGGGCTCAGGTGAAGCATAGAGAGTGAAGGAGAAGGGTAAAATATAAGGGACTTGATGATGAACTACATGTATTCCTGCATAGATAAATGATACTGATAATACTCATGACAAACTTCTCATTTAATAGAACAGGTAGAAGGAGCTTTTATAGATGAAGCACAGGAGAGAGCTGAATTTGAAGATATAATATATATTGTAAAAATAGAGTCAAGGCTAAAAGAGAAATTTAAAGGGAGTAAGAGAAAGGAGAGGTAGAATAGGCTAAAATCTTTCATTTAATAAGATTTTTTTTAAATTACGAGTTATTGCAATGATATGGAAGGGGAGAAGGCGAGGGAGAATAAGGGAAACTTCATTCAAATCAGAGGTGGCTAGGAGAGGAAACAGCCTATATACTCAATGAGGTATAGAAATCTAGAGTGAGAAGGAGAGAATGGGGACAGAGGAAAGGGGGCATGTGAGTGATGGAGGAGAGGGCGGACCATGGGGGGAGAGTGGTCAGATATAACACATTTTTTTTTTACTTCTTGCAAGGGGCTGGAGTTGGATGGCCTGTCTGGGACCATAGGGCCAGGAGTTTGCTGGACCTTGGAGAGGGTATGTGGGGCTTGGGGCCTCTTGGCCTCAAGGTTGGTGATCAGTCTGCTGTGCCATTCAGTTACCCTACAGCACATTTAAGAAGAGGGACAGAGTGAAAGGAGAGAGAGAAAATATAGTATATGGTAGTGGGGAAATACAAATGGAGGGAGTTGCGATCAGCAATGGCAATGGTGGAAAAATATGGAAGTAGCTTTGCTGATGGACTTATCATAAAGAATGTAATCCACCCAAAACAGAGCTAGAGGTGTTGGAACACATACTGAAACATATTTATCATTATTATTATTATTGTTGTTGTTGTTGGTATTTTGGGAAGATTAGCAGGGTAAATGGGGTTGGATGGCTTGCTCAGGGCCACACAGCTGGGTGATTGTTGGGTGTCTGAGGACAGATTTGGACCCAGGTGTTCCTGGCTCCAGGGCTGGTGTTCTCTCCGCTGCACCACCTGGTCACCCCTACAATAATTATTATTATTTTATTTTATTTTGGTTTCTTTTGGTTTGTGCAGAGCAATGGGGTTGGGGTGCCTTGGCCAGGGTCACACAGCTGGGTGATCGTTGGGTGTCTGGGGCCAGATTTGTACTTGGGTACTCCTGGTTCCAGGGTCAGTGCTCCATCCACTGTGCCACCTGACTGCCTCTATTGTTATTGTTTTTTATTTTAATTTTAATTTTTTTCTCTTTGCTTTACTTTATTGCCTATGAGGGTCTATATTGGGGGGTATTATGTTTCCTCTTAAGCATGAATATTTTAGTAATGTATTAAAAAACATCATTTTGTGCAAAAATAAAAATAAACAAACAAACAAATAAATAAAACAAATAAAATACAGAGAACTGAGTTTAAAAAAATCTTGTTTATTGCCTTCCTGTCTCAGCCCCCCCATTTTAGAATTAAAGAAAAATAAAATCTTTACGAACATTTATAGTCAATAACAATAAACTTCTGCTTCAACCATGTCCAACAATAAAAAACAATGTTGTGTAGCCTCTTTTCTTTTGAACTTCACTTTCAGGCAGTCCATTAATTTTTAAAATATCTCTCCTGGAACTTTTTTCCCAGGTCAGTTGATTTTCCAGTGAGATATTTAACATTTTCTTCTAGTTTTCCATTCTTTTGGTTTTATTTTATTTTTTCTTGATTTCCCCCAAAGTCATCATTCTCTATGCTCTATTCTATATTTTAAGAATTATTTTCTTCAGTGAGCTTTTGTATCTTCTTTTCCATTTGATCAATTTTGCTATTTAAGTCATTCTTTTCCTCACTGGCTTTTCTAACCATTTTTTTTTCCATTTGTCACAGTCTAATTTTTAAGATATTATTTTCTTCAGGATCTTTGGTATCTCATTCACCAACCTGCTGAATTAGTTTTCATGGTGTTCCTTCATTACTCTCAGTTCTCTTCCAAATTTTTCCTCTATCTCCCTTACTTGATTTTCAAAATCCTTTTTTCCACTCTTCCATAGACTATACTCAATTCATATTTTCCTTGAAGGCTTTAGATACTGAGTTTTGGTTTTGTTATCTTCTTCTGAGTGTGCACTTTGATCTTCCATATGATCATAGTAACTAAGTCAGATTTTTTTCTTCTGCTGGTTGCTTTTTTCCCCCTTAAACTATGACTTGAGTTCAACTCTTTGTTAAAGACTGCTTCCAGGTTGGAGGATGCACTGTCCCAAACTTCTGAGGGTTTTTGCACCTGTTTTCAAAGGGATCGGCAAGTTTTCAATTCTTCCAAGGTCTTATGATAGGTTATGACTACTTTCATTGCCTGTACTCTGGTCTGTGGGTGACCACAAGCACTCCTTTATGCCCTGGAACTCTGAGAATGGTCCCTTCTCTCCTCCAGCAGTAAGCACTGTTGTACTTCTGCTCCTGTTCTCAAGATTTGAGGCCCTAGACTTTGACCCAGAGCTAAGTATGGGCAAAGAAACAGAGTCCTGCCTCAATGATATCAAAGAGACACCTATAATCTCCTTCTAAACCTCTTTCAATCCCTTGGTTGAGAGCTCTGGAAGAAGCTTGGTACAACTGATTCAGTGACTTCTGAGGCTTTCTCCTGATCTGCTGGGGTCAGGTTCAACCTACTGAGGCCTGCTTTGAACTGTGATCCAATCTCACCCTGGTCCAGCTGATTTTTAAAGTTGTTCTTGGAAATCCATGGACTTAGAGGTCTGAAAACCACCACTACCACCACTGACCTAGGTACCCTTTTATCTGTTCCTGAATGATTAGGGCCAGATCACTCTGGCATAGCTCCCCATTGCTCTGTACTCCTCTCTAACCCTGGTGCAGCAAACCATTCCTACCAATCTTCCAAGTCATCTTGGAGTAGAAAATTGTTTCACTCAGTCTTTTTGTGGGTTCTGCCACTCTAAAATTTGTGTAAGAGTCATTTTTAAAGGTGTTTGGAGTGATTTGGGGGAGAGTGTGGGAAACTCCCTGTCTTCATTTTGCCATTTTGTCTCTAAAGGGCTCCTTTTTTGGTAATGTCTCCCATCCTTCTTCTGGTTTTCTGATTTTGATTTACCATAAGCTAGGGAACATATGACCTAATTTCTTAGAATTAAATTTTAATAAAAGTCACTAAGAAGACCCATGAAGTTATTATTTTCAAGGATAGAAGCCTTTGCTTTTGAACTTCTCAGTCTGGAATGTTGGTTGAAAGAAGAGCAACTTCCAATAAGGAATGAGAGGAGGTGGAATTAATATATTGAAACCTGGCTTCAGGACATATCTGGATCAATTCTACCTAGGCTTTCTGCAAATGGATATTCACTACAGCATGAAATAAGACTGGGGTATGATACAGTTTTGCTGTTTGCATCTCATTCCACTACTGACTTAAGCTATTTGAACTCATAAATTAGAGTATTTTGAATATCTACATCATGTATGTACTTTATAAGAGTCAGGAAAGTCAGAGACAACCCCACAGCACTTTAGCCTTTCCAACTACCTTACTACTTATGCAACCTGGTATACCAACAACCCCTGGGCTTCAATTTCCATATAGATGATAGTTCTATAAAGTAGTTTGTGTTATGTGATGTTCCTCTATTCAAAGAAAAAAATAAAACTGAAAGCATATTTAAAACATGTGGTATTTATTTTGGAAGGCAGAAAGAAATGTCTGTGGTGAGTTTGCTAATGCTGAGAAAGAACATGAAGGTGTAGCACATCTCAGGAGCCACCTGAGGTATGTGGACATCTCTCCGCTGACCCCCACCCCCACCACAAGTCGAGCCAAAAATAAATCAATGTAATAGAATTTTTATGTAATTTAGACAATTCATAAAAGATCAGGTTTTTGCCTGGATGTCATTAGGCATATATGAAAGTTGGTCTGGTAGATCATGAAGGACTAAGAAGCCTTCTAAAGAACATCTGGTTTGGTGTTGTTGATTCATATATACTATTAACTCCTCATTCTTTTTTGATTTGAGTGGTGTCTGGGCTTTCTAGAGATAATTATGCTTATAAATAACCGTATCACTTTCTCTACTAAACCCAACAGTTTTGCTAAGAAATGGGCAGTAATGCTAAGATCAAGTATCATGGCATATCGTGATGAGCAGTAGGTGAATAGTAGAGACCAGTTTTCTTTTTTCTTATTCTGCCTTATCTAGCTATATGGCTTTATATAACTTTATTTTTTTCTCTGTATCAAAGTTTCCTTTGACATTAGTCAATTAAAATATTTAATTAGCATCCGCTATGTTTAAGACATGGCACAGCACATTATAGCAGATAGAAAGCTGACTCTGGAACCACAAAGATCTTTCAAGTTCTTCCTTTGAAAATATTGATTCTTAGACCCTGGATTAGTTACTTAACTTCTTAATGCTATAGGTTGCAGAAAAGGTGAATATATAGTAGTCACTGCTCATATAAATATATAAATGAAACAGTCTTTTCCCTCAAGGAGTTTGTAGTCAATCAGAAGTTTGCATCATTTATATTTAATATCTGGGGTTTTAAATGAGACCTCTGTGTTCTGTGATTCACCAAATTCCCTTCTGTATTGTTTGGTTTGCAAAATCCACTCTGCCATAGAAAAAAGTGGTACTATAACTGTCAATAATATCATTATCATATCTATATATTTTGTGGTTTAAAAATGACTTGATTGTAAATATCCTGTGTTTTAAAAATACCAAAAAATCATTTTTCTATTATTTGCTTACTTATTTAACCTTACATGTAGGACTGTAATCTCATGAAGTGTTATGTTTTTTTCCTGAAAATCAATAAACAGGCACTTACAAATAACTGATTGTGGTTGGCAGTTGACAAACAATGAAATAATGTCTGCCCTTAAGGAACTTCTGTTTCATTAGTAGGCATGGAAAATATATAAATATAATATCTAAAGTACCTAAGGCATTTAAAAGGAAAATTATTTGGGAATGGAAAAACTACTACCTAAGGGAATCAAGAAAAGTTTCATGAAGGAAGTACCACCTAAGATAAACTTTAAGAAATATTAGGAATTCTTGGGCAGCTAGATGGCACAGTGGATAGAGCACCAGTCCTGGGAGTCAGGAGGACCTGAGTTCAAATCTGGATTCAGATATTTCATAATTGCCTAGCTGTGTGACCTTGGGCAAGTCACTTAACCCCATTGCCTTAAATTGAAAAGAAAACTGGTCTCTACTATTCACCTACTGCTCATCACGATATGCCATGATACTTGATCTTAGCATTACTGCCCATTTCTTAGCAAAACTGTTGGGTTTAGTAGAGAAACTGATACAGATATTCCTGGTGATGAGGACCGAACAAGGGTCATGGCCACAAAAAAATGGACAAAATGAACAAATAGAGGGAAAGACAGCATGGATTAAGAAGCAATAATATTTGACAGTTGACTAGAGGGAGATATGGGATGAGAGAAAGTGAAGAGCTGAAGCCAGTTGACTAGAATTCTGGTAATTTAATGTTTTCCCTTTTTTATTCCTCAGATCTCCTATCTTTCTAACCTCTAATTATTTTCAAAAAATATATCTGAACAGGATAGTGAGAACTCCATGTCTGCCAATTTCATTTAAATATCTCAGCTGCTTTCCTTACTGATTTAAAAATGTGTACATTTTTCAAACACAAAATTCCCTACCTGATTTCTTCCAATAGTTATTTTGACAAAGATTTTCATTATGTCCTAATAACATAATTTTTTTCTGCATTTTTCCTGTTAAAGTTTGATCCAAAGGATGAGTTCAATATCTCAGCCATTTTAAAATCAATTCAAACACCTCCTCCCTGATTAGCAGTCTTTCCCCTGGTCTCTTTATTTTCCCTTGCACTCTTCAACTTTCCTTAAAGCTATTCTAGTATTTCATGCTTTCTTTCACCCTAATCTGTTTTTCTCATCTTTACTGACTTGGAATTTCATTGTTATTTTGTCTCATTTCTCTTTTTTATGCTAAAGACAGTTTTCCTTTTGCCGATTATAAATCTATCCCCAAGGTGCTAAAGCGAATGTTTTTTTGCTATACTCATTGATATTTGTTTTTTGGCAGAAGAATTGCTATGCCATATCATATAGGCATGAGATTTTCAACTTCTTCTCTATGTGCCATGTCAACTATCATATGTTAAGAGAAAAAAGGAGAATTATAGCAAATACCATGATATTTAGAACTCCATATTCACTTCTGTCTGAAATATTGAAATGTTGCAGTATTTTTTCTGCACGAATTCATCATAGAATTGCTCTGATTCTATGCTTTTTTCCCCATTTAGAGAGACAACTCAAATTCCCTTCCATTCTTCTGGATTTGTTTGTTGGCATCCGAAATCCATACTCTTTTGAAGGCTGGGAACCCATTACCCATTCTACTGGTAGGGAGTGCCTTCTGGTCACCAATATACATCTTTGCCTCTCAGTCTATTTTGAATATTCTCAGTGTGAACAGTTCATCTGACTGGGAACTCTTTCTTAAATATATTTTTATTTTTGTTAACTATGGGACTCTTAAATTGTTTACTGTACAGGGACCATTTCTTTCATTCCTTTTATGAGTTTCCCTGTTATGTCATTTTCTTGGCTCAAAATAAATGCAGTTTCTTTTCTTACTACCAGATTTAACATTTCACCTTTGAATATTCCTCATATCTATGTTATACTCTTCTGAGGAGATATCTTACTTTAATAAACTTAGATGAGAAATCAGCTCCTATAAACAGAGATGAGACTCTGTACCCTTATATTGACAATGTATAACTCATTCATTAGTCCAATATTTCTTAAAGGTAAAGGCAGTATATTATACATGAAAAAGAAGTGCAATTTGAGCAATGGACTCAAGAAGTTAATTGAGATATAAGTTCTATTCATGAAACCACTAGAATACCAAAACCAAGTATAAGTAACTTAGTCTAAACTTGATAGGAAGTTTTAAGAAAATAGGATGGAGTATGTTGAGATCTGTGTGATAGTTTTCATAGCTATTATAATTTGTGACAGTAAAAGCAATAAATATATATTAAGTACCTAGTATGAACAAGGAATTATACTAGATAACTAGAGATCCTCCAAAATAGCAAAGAAGTAAATATTAAAAGTTACTTTTAAAAAATTAAAGCAGATTATGGAAAAGAATATGTTGGCTATAATAATGTTTGTCTGTTATTTTTGAAGAAGACCATGATATCAGGGAGATGATACCATGAAAAGCACATAAATTGGATTTGAGTGAGGGAATTCTATGGTAAGTCACCAGTCTCATTTTCTCCTCCAGAATCATATGGGTCCAGTGGTCAGATATGAATCAGGATGACTGTAGAAGACCCTGGTTGTGAGGCAATCAGGGTTAAATGATTTACCCAAGGTCACACAGTTAAGTGGCAAGTGTCTGAGATTGATTCTAACTCCCATCCTCCTAAATCCAAGGCCAGTGCTCTATCCATTCCACCAACTAGCAGCCCCCTATTGACCATGATAAGGTATGAAATTTTACTTCTTTGACTTAAACTTTTACAGATTAAAGAGATTATAGGATCAGAGATTTCTGATCTTTGAAATCATTCAGGGAGGTAGAGTCAAGATGACAGAGAAAAGGCAATGGTTCACCTGAATTCTCTCTGAATACCTTTAAATAATGCCATAAACAATTCCTTGAGCAACAAAACCCACAAAAGGGCAGTGTGAGATACTTTTCCATCCAAAAACAATTTATAAGGTCAGTAGGACAACTCTGTCACACTAATATGAGAATGGAATGCAATGCATCACAAGCTCTGCTAGCATAGACAGGGATCCAAGCAGCAGGAAAAGACCTTGGGAACCACTGAATCTCAGCAGCAGTGACTGCTTCAGGAGTTCTCAGACCCACAGATTATTGGGAGAGGGAGGGTCAAATGACTGATCAGAAGGAGATTACAGGGATCTCTACGCTCACACCAAGGGCAGGACTCAGTTGTTTTGCTCATACTCAGACCTCGGACACAATCCTGGGTGGCATTCCCAGGGCAAAAAGAAGTACCAGCACCCAGAGTTTGCCTGACACAATGGAACAGAGACATTCATCATAGTTCAAGGGCAGAAAAGAGTGCTTCTGATCACTCAGACCAAAGCATAGGCCATGAGAGGAGTAATCACCTTTCCTTAGAATTTACTATCTTAGAAGACCTGAAAATGTAGAGGTCCCTAGAAGTATCTCTGAAAACAGTTTTATAAGAGCCCTGCATATCCTATTCCCTGGAAGCAGAATCCTATTTTAACAAAGAGTTAAAAGTCATGAGCAAACATAAAAATAATCTGACAATAGAAAGTTAACATGGTGCCAAGGAACATCAAAACACAAATAGAAGAAGATAGCTAAATCGAGCTCCTACATTCAAAGCCTTTAAGAAAATGCATTGGATGAAAATCATGGAAGGGCTCAGAAAGATTTTGAAAATCAAGTAAGAGAGATAGAGGAAAAATTGTCAAGAAAATTGAGTGATGCAAGAAAATCATAAAAATATGTCAACAATTTGATAAAAAAAGACACAAAAATGCTGAAGAAAATAACATCCTAAAAAGCAGACTAAGCCAAATGGCAAATGGTAAAAGAGGTACAAAATCCAATTAATAGAAGAATGCCTTTAAAAAAAGCAAAATTGACCAAATGGAAAAAGAGGCACAAAAATTCATTTTAGGAAAAAATCTCCTTAAAAATGGAATTGGTCAAATGGGAAGGGAGGTATAAAAAACTACTGAAGAAAGTAATCCTTAAAAATTAAAATTGAGCAAATGGAAGCAAATGATTTTATGAGAAATGAAGAAACAATGGAATAAAACCAAAAGAAGGTAAAAATAGAAGACAATGTGAACTATCTCAGTGGAAAAACAACTGATATGGAAAAATAGCTCCAGAAGAGTCAATTTTAAAATTATCTAAATTTAAGTTAATTTTTAAAATTTAAAATTTAATTTAAAATCAAAAAAGAACCTAGGCATCATTCTTCAAAAAATGATCAAAGTGACTATTGGGGGGTGAAGCCAATGTGCACTAGCAAAGCTAGGAAATTCTGAGAACTTTTCCCAAAACAATTTTAAATGAAACCTCTAAAAAGACCCTAAAGTGACAGAACCCACAAAAAACAGTGAAACAAGTTCTCCAACTTAAGATTTTTCAGAGGAACTTCAGTAAATGTCTCTAACAAAAGGATAAAAAGAGAGTATCAGAGGGTAGGGAGAGCTGGAAAGCCAGTAAGAGGCTTTTAGCCACAGCACAGTTCAGGTCCAGCCTCAACAGGCCAGCTGTGACAAGGTTCAGCTCAACAGTTTGAGCTTCAGAAATGCTAAAGCAACAGATGAGATTGGGCTAAACTAAGACAGGAAACAAACTGCTAGCAAATACCATAGACAAGCAATAAGTCAGTGACCAGATCCCCAAACCAACAAAAAACACCTGGGATTGAGCCCTCTTTTTTTACTTTTAAAGGTAGAGTTAACCTATTAAAATAAGCAAAAAAACAAACAAACCACAAACCATAAAAAGCTACTATTCTGAGAAAGATGATAAAAATGTCATTTCAGAAGAGAAATGCATGTGAAGCTTCAAAGGGCCCTTTGAATTGGTTTCAAATCCAAAAAGACCTCTTGGAAAAGTTCAAAAAGAATTTTAAAAACCAAAGAAGAGAGGAAGAAGAAAAATGGAGGGGAAAAATGAGTCATTCAGTAAATTATAGAGGCATAAACAATATCTTTAAAAGTAAAAATTGGCCAAAATGTAAAATGAAATTAATTTTTTTAAATTTAAAAATGGCCAAGTGGAAAAGCAATGTGAACTCATCAAAAAGTATAATTAACTACTTGGAAAAGGAAACACAAACATTACCTGAAGAAATAAAATGTTAAAAAATTAGAATTAAACAAATGGGAATTAATGACTCCATGAGACACCAAGATTCCAACAAACAAAACTAAGAGGCTGAAAAACAGAATAGAATATAAAGTGTCTCTAGGAAAATGGCCAACCTGAAAAAATAGATAAGGAAGGCATAATTTATGAATTATTGGTCTACCCTGAAAGCTATGATCACAAAAAGGGCCTGAAAAATATCATAGAAAATTGTCCTAATATCCTAGAAAAAGAAGGCAAAATAGACCTTGAAAGAATTCATCACTCACCTCCAGAAAAAATCCCAAAATAAAACTACAAAGAATATTGTAGCCAAATTTCAAAATTCTCAATTACAGGAGAGAATATTGCAGGCAAAAAAAAAAAGAAACAAACAAAAAAAGCCACAGGTCTGGATTCTGAAAGACGTATCAGCTTCAACATCAAAGGATCAGAGGGCCTGGAATATGATATTCTGGAGGGCAAATGAACTTAGATTACAACCAAGAATCAACTATCCTACAAAATACAACATATTCTTCCAGGAAAAAGGATGGACTTTCAAACTAATTTCAAACTTACATGATAAAAAAGACCAGAACTGAACCAAAAAAAATTTGATTTTCAAATACAAGACTTAAGAGATACATAAAAAGGTAAACAAGGGGAAAAGTCAGCCAAAAAACTAAGGAAAAAATTTAGTTGAGGGGCAGCTAGGTGGTGCAGTGGATAGAGCATGGGCCCTGGAGTCAGGAGTACCTGAGTTCAAATCTGGCTTCAGACACTTAATAATTACCTAACTGTGTGGCCTTGGGCAATCCACTTAACTCCATTGCCTTGCAAAAACCTAATGAAAAAAAATTTAGTTAATAAGACTAAATGGTAAGACATCACCTGTACTGCTTTCGAATATTACTTGTCTTAGAATAATTAAGAAGAACATAATTAGACAGGAAATGTATATATTTCTATTGGTACAACTGGAGGGATGGTACTCAGAAAGAGGGTGTGAGTATAAATTGCTTATGATGTAATGATGTTTATAACTCTTGAAAATTGTCCTATCAGAACAGCCAAAAGCACTATACATTGTCAAAGAGTATGGGTTCAAGACAGTTATAAAACAATTAAGATTTGAAAAAAGGATTTTACTAGGAAAAGAAAGAAGAGATATAAGGATTACTAGCACCACATGAAAAGGTACAAAGGACTTTTTATAGTAGAGAAAGGAGTAAGAAGAGTATAAACACTGAGTAAATTTTACCCTCAATAGTTTTGGCTCAAAAAAGGGAACAATATACATTCCCAGTTGGGTTTAGAAATTTATCTTACCCTACAGGGAAGTAGGAGGGAACGGGGAAAGGACATTGTGAAGCAGACAGCAGTCAAAAGCAAAAGGATTGGTTAGGAGGGATAAGGAGAAAGGAGAAAGTATAGTATAAATAGGTGGAAGATAGGATTGAAGGAAAGAAAGTTTTTGCACAAATAAAACCATTGCAACCAAGATTAGAAGGAAAGCAGAAAGCTGGGGAAACAATTTTCACAGCTAGTATTTCTGTAATAATGATCAGAGGAACTTTGGAAAAACCTGGAAAGATTTTCATAAATTGAAGTGAGCAGAACCAGAAGATTATTAGTCACATTAACAGCAATATGGTGAAATGATCAAACATGATGGATGCAGCTCCTCTCAGCAGTTCAGTGATCAAGGACAATCTTGAGAGACTTGTTTTGGAAAATGCTACCCATATCTAGAGAAAAAGCTGTGGAGTATGACTGCAGTACAAAACATATGATATTGACTTCTTAAACCTTCTGTTATCCTATTTTGTTCTCTCATAAATTCACCTCCCCCCATTCTAACTCTTCTTTCACAACATATGTAATATGGAAATATGTTAAAGGCAATTGTACTTGTGTATCCTATATCAGATTATTTGATGCTGTGGGGAGGAGGAGAGGAAAAACAGTAGAAAACTATGGAACTCAAAAGTTTGCAAAAGAATGAATGGTGAAAACTATTTTTGCATGTAAATGGAAAAATTAAAGGGGAGAAAAAAGAAAAAATCAAGAAAAACTTTTCTAAATTCTAGAATCAGAGGTGAAATAGAAATGGAAAGAAGCCACTAATCAACCAAATGAGGTCCCAAAATGAAACTGTTAAAGCTAAATTCAAAAGCTCCCAGATCAAGAAGAAATTATTGCAGGCAACTAGAAAGAAATAATTCAAGTACCATGAAACCACAGTCAGGATAACAAAGTTTTAAAGCATCTACATTAATGGATCAGAGGACTTGGAATAGTATATTCCAGAGGACAAAGGAGCAAAAATCAAAAATCAGCTACCCAGTAAAAGTAAACATAATTTTGGGGAGTGGGAGGGGATAATTCAGTGAAATAGAGGATTTTCAAGCAGTATTGATGAGAAGACCAGAGCTGAATAGAAAATGTGATAAGCATAAAAAGGTAAGAAAGAGAAATCATAAGGGACTGAATAAGGTTAAACTATTTACATCCATACATGAGAAGATAATACTTGTAACTCATAAGAACTTTCTCATTAAGAATACATAGGTCGGGTGCAGTCAAAATGGCAGTATGAAGGCAGGAGGAACTTGTTTCTTCCAAAACTCCAAAAGCCATCAAACTATACTCTAGTTAAAATTTAGAGGGGCAGAACCCACAGAAAGACAAAGTGATACAATTTCTCAGTCCAAGACAACTTAGAAGTTCTGCAGAAAAGGTCTGTTTCACTGGGACTGGGGAGTGGAAATAGACACAGGGCAACTGCAACTGGGCTGCGCACCTGGGTCCATGGCAGAGGGGGCGGTCTAGAAACTGCCTGGGTCCTCTTGGCCCAGGGATCATTGGGAAAAGCCAGAAGGGGTGGTGAGAGAACTCTGACACACTAGAGTGAGTGTATCACTGACCTCAGAGCAGCCTTGCATTTAGAATCTACAGTGGGAGTTGGCAGTGCCACCCAGTATGTCCAGAGCTCTCAGCCCATAGATGAAAAGGGGGTCAGGGCAGACTGTAGAGGCCTCTCTGCTCTCCCCTGGAACAGGACTCAGCTGTTTGCTTATACTCAGATGCATATTGCAGTCTGGGCCCCCACAATACCACCATAGCCAAGCAGGAACCCTCCTCACAGTTCCAGGGCAGAGGAGAGGTCCTGAACACCTGCAAGAGAGCAGTCAGAGCCTCTCATAAGACCTTGGACAAATTAAGTTCCTTGTGAGTTGTCCCAAAAAAATTCCAAAGCCTTGGAAGTATAGTAAATCAGTAATAGGCTGAGGAAATGAGCAAACAAAAGAAAAAGAAAATTCTGATCATACAAAGTTACTTTGGTCCCATGAAGGATGACAAAATTGAAGCTTCTGTATCCAAAACTTCCAAGAGAAAATAGAAAATGAATTTAGGCTATGGGTGAGTTCAAAAAAGACTTTGAAAAGCAACTAAGGGAGATAGAGGAAACATTGGGAGGAGAAATGAGAGTGATGCAGATAAATCATGAAAACCAAGTCAGCAACTTCTAGTGTTTTTAACAGGAATGGCTGTTGTATTTTATCAAAGGCTTTTCCAGCATCTATTTAGATATGATTTCTGTTGGTCTTGCTATTGATATGTTCAATTATGTTGAGTGTTTTCCTAATATTGAACCATCCCTGGCTACTTGGTGTAAATCCTACCTGATCATGGTGTATTATCCTAGTAATAACTTGCTATAATCTCATTGCCAAAATTTTATTTAAGATTTTTTGTATTAATGTTCATTAGGGAGATTGATCTATAATTTTCTTTCTCTGTTTTGGTTCTTTCTAGTTTAGATATCTGCACCATGTTGATGTCATAAAGGTTATTTGACAGAACTCCTATTTTTAAAAAATCCTTTATGTAGAATAGGAATTAATTGTTCCTTAATTGCTTAGTAAAATTCTCTTGTAAATCTATCTGGACCTAGAGACTTTTTCTTAGATAGTTTGCTGATGCTTTCTTAATTTCTTTTTCTGACATGGGATTATTTAAGAAAGTTATTTTTCCTTCTGTTAATCTGGGCAGTTCACAATTTTGTAAATATTCATCCATTTCAGTCAGGTTATCAAATTTATTGGCATACAGTTTGACAAAGTAGCTTTGAATTATCTCTTTAATTTCCTTCTCACTGGTGGTTAGTTCACCCTTTTTAGTTTTGATACTAGTAATGTGGTTATCCTTTTTTTAAAAAAAAATCAGATTTACTATTGGTTTATCTATTTTATCGGCTTTTTCAAAAAACCTACTCATAAAACCACGATCAATGGTTCAATGGTTTTCTTACTTTCAATTTTATTATTCTCTTACTTGATTTTCATGATTTCTAATATGATACTTAGTTGGGTATCTTTAATTTGTACCTTTTCTGGCATTTTTAGTTGGATAACCAAGTCATTGATCTTTCTCAATTTTATTCATATAAGCATTTAGAGATATAAAATTTGCCCTAAAAACTGCCTTGATTGCATCCCATAAATTTTGGTATGATGTCTCATTGATATCATTTTTCTGGATATTATTATTGATTATTTCTATGACTTGTTATTTGATCCACTCATTATTTAAAATTAAGCTATTTAGTTTCCAATTAATTTTTGGTTTATCTTTCCATGGCACTTTATTACATGGAATTTTTATTGCATCACAATCTAAAAAGTATACATTTTTTGTTTCTGCATTTCTTCATTTGATTATAAGCTTTTTATGCCCTAGTACATGGTCAATTTTGGTTTAGGTGCCATACTATCTCATTCAGTTTTCTCCAGAGGTCTATCACATCTAAGTTGTTTTTTTTTAGTTTTTTGCAAGACAATGAGGTCAAGTGGCTTGCCCAAGGCCACACAGCTAGGTAAGTGTCTGAGGCCAGATTTGAACTCAGGTACTCCTGACTCCAGGGTCAGTGCTCTATCCACTGCGCCACCTAGTTGCCCCTCACATCTAAGTTTTCTAAGATTTTATTCACATTTTTAACTCTTATTCTTTTTATTTTGTGCTTATCTTTATCTAGTTCTTAGGTAGAGGTCCTCCATTATTATTTTGCTGTCCATGTCTCCTTGTAATTCATTCAACTTCTCTAAGAATTTGGATGCTATACCACTAGGTGCATACATGTTTAATAATGATAGTATTTCATTGCCTATAGTGCCTTTTAAGAAGTTGTAGTTTCCCTCCTTGTCTCTTTTAAGGTGATCCATATTTGCTTTTGCTTTAGCTGAGATCAGAATTGCTACCACTGATTTTTTTTCCTTCAGCTGAAGCATAATATATTTTGTTCCATCCATATCCTGCGTGTATCTCTCTGCTTCAAATGTGTTTCATGTAAACCATATATTGTAGAAATTTTAATCCATTTTTAATCCATTCTGTTATCCACTTCCATTTTATGGGACAGTTCATCCCATTCCCATTTACAGTTAAGATTAATAATTCTGTATTTCTTTTCATTCATTCTTTCCCCATTTATATTTTTCTTTTTTCCTTTCCTCTTGTTCCTCTTCACCAAAGGTTTGCTCCCTTTCCCCTTTAATTTTTTTAAAATTTAAGTTTCAGTTTATTTTCACTTATAACTTTGCCTTCCCTTTTATCAGTACCTTCTTTCCTTATCTTTCCTTGCCCTCATCACCTCCTTCCCTGTAGGATAGATTTTTAAACCCAAGTGGGACTGTATCTTATTCCCTCATTGGGTCAACTCTATTGAATAGATTTTACTCAATGTTCACATCCTCCCTTCTTTCCCTCTAAAAAATTATAAATCTTTGTGCTTCTTCACCAGATATTATTTATTTATCAAGTACTATTAATCAGGTATCATTAATCATAGCTTGATTAATTGATTGTTTGATCAGCTCAAAGTGTTATCAAAGTATCTTCACATATTGATTGCTTGATTGCTTGATAAGTAGCATTGCCTCAAAATCACAAGTACCCTCCACTTTTCTGTCTCATTAGCAGTACATTTTCAAGAGTTTTGAATTACATCAAATTATAATCATTTTTCACCTTACCCATTTTCAAGTACCCTCCAAGGACATACAAACTTCATGAACTAAAGCATCATCCAAAGCCAAATCATTTCATGAACTATTTGTACCCCTCCCCCAAGCATATTTTCTACCACATTCCCCCCAGCCCCCAGAGAACTTAACCCTTTGTTAAGTAAAGTGTGGATTAAGTTGAACCTGATTTAACTAAAAGAATCTCATTTCCTCTATCCAGGGTACTTAACCCCTTGTTAAGTAAAGTATGGATTAAGTTTTATCCTGATTTAATTAACTATACAAATCTCAAAAGGCTCTAAATACTAGGATGCTCTGAATGTCTCACTTAAGAACTTTACAACTGATTATATTTACAACTGATTATAAGTTCGGGGAGACATTGATTCAGGACCACCCAGCTTATGATGCCCTCTTCAGAGAAAGTGCTAAGCTTTGTGAGCACAGCAGAATTAGTGTAGGTCAAAGGAAAAATGAGACACTTAAGTTTAAAGTAAACACCCCTGCTTTTCATTGGGTTTTTTGTCTCAAACAGTGATGTCATCTTGGGCCTCTTAAATGGAAAGACAAGCTCCAACCATACCCATATCCTCTAAGTCCAATGTCTTAAATTATATTGGACCCTTTAAGTATTCTAAGATACTTAAAGATTCTCAAGAGTTATAAGTGTTATATTTTCCCTTTTAGGGTTGTATACAAATTGATTCAATTGTTTTGTTTTGTCCTTGTTTCATTTGTCCTTTTATGCATCTCTTTTAGTGTATTTGGTGATTGAATTCTCTATGTAATCTGGTCTTTATGTCTGGAAATTTTGGGAGTTTTCTACTTCATTGAACATCCTTTATTGCCCCCTGACAGTATATGCTGAATTTTGCAGAGTAGTAAATTATTGCTTATAATGCCAGGTCCTTTGCCCCCTGATATATGGCAATCCAGATACTCTAATCCTTCAGTATTGAGGTTTATAGGTCTTGTGTGTTTCCTTTGTATTTAATTTTTTTTCTTTTTTTGCTTGCATTATTTTCTCCTTTATTTGAAAGTTCTGGAATTTGGCTACAACAGTCCTTGAAGTTTTTCTCCTGGAGTGGTTCTATGTATTCTTTAAATGGCTAAATTATCTTCTTCTTTTTAGCAGATTTGGACTGTTTTTCCCTGATAATTTCCTGCATGACATTTTCCAGGTTCTTTTTTTTATCTAGACTTTCTAGTAGTCTTATGATTAGTAAATGATCTCTCCTGAATCTATTTTCCAGGTCATTCATTTTTCTAAAAAAGTATTTACATTTTCTTCAATTTTTTCAGCATTTTTATTTTATTAGATCTAATCTTGTAGTCTTATAGATTCATTGGGTTTTTTTGGATCAATTCTAATTTTTAGGGCTTTATTTTCTTCAATTAGCTTTTGGGTTTCCTTTTCTAGTTGGTTATTTTTACTTTTAACATAGTTGATTTCTTTGATCAATTTTTCATAATTTTCCTGCATGACTCATTTCTTTTCTCCATTTTTCTTCTTCCTCTCTTCTTTGGTTTTTTAAATTCTTTTTTAAGCTCTTCTGTGAGCTTTTGAATTTGAGTCCAATTCACAGACTCTTTTGAGACTACCCCATGAGTGATTTTTCACTGATTTCTTTTTCAGATATGGCATTGTTATGACCTTTATTTGCAAAGTGGTTTTCTAAAGTGAGTGCTCTTTTAGCCTTTTTTGCTCATCTTTAATATTTTAGCTCTAATGCTGGGGTATAGGGAATATAGCTTTTAATGCTGGAACTGGAGTTTGATCCCTGACTTGTCCTTGACCAAGATATTTTCTAGGCAGTCTAGGCCTTGCCTTTGCAAGAGGTTTATTTTTCTCCTTTATGCCCAGGTTCTGCCTATGCAGTGGTTTGTTCCCAATTCAGTCCTGTCTTTTGTCCCAGTGTTCCAAACTGGGTTCAGGTTTTGTTTGGGACTTGCTGTCTACCTCTTAGGACCTACACTCCTGTCAAGCTGCTGGGACCTGGACTGCACTGTGGCTTAAAGACTCCTGCTAGCTTTCCTACTCTCTTGCCTTGGCTTTACTTCCCCTTTTCCCCCAATGAGATAGACCTTCACTGAAGATCCTCCATGATGTCTACTGTTGAAAACTTTCTTGGATCTTCTGTTTTTCTTGGTGGGCTCTGTAACTTTAAAGTCAGTGTAGAGGCTTCATTTATCTTTGGTAGGGAAAAATTGTGGGAGAATGTTAGCTTCATGCCACCATCTTGGTTCTGCCCTGGAAGTCCAGAGCTCAAAGTTTTAAAAACAAACTTTAAAAATTGCTTTTACATGTAATAGCAGGAAAATAAAATAGCTAAAGACATAGACACAAAAAAATCATTTTATAAATGAAGACAAATGCAGTAAGATTAAGTGACTTGCTCATTTTTTTTATATAGAATTTAATCTTAGGTTCTGGGACTCTAGTCTAAGCATTTTCCACTCTACAATTTTAGTCCAAGTCTTATAAGGCAAAGAATTCTTAAACAGGAATCTATGAATTTTTAAAAAATATTTCGGCAACTACATTTCAATATAATTGGTTTTCACTGTGAGCAATGTAACTGATTTTATTCTTTACTAGCATTATTCTGAGAAGAGGTACATAGACTTCACCAGACTGCCAAGGAGTTCCCCCCACCAAAAAAACCCAAACAAAAATAAAAAACAAAAACAAAAACAAAAAAAAGCACAATATAAGAGCCCTGACACTAGACAAATGGAGATACTTATGCCCAGAAAATTGGAAAAAAGATCATAAAGCCATTGAGTGAACTGGATGAAATTCAAACTCAAATTATCTGACTGCAAATTCGACTACCTTTTTTGTGCATCAGTCTAAATTAATCCAGTGAGTTTTAAAGAGACATTAATGAAAAAATTTCAGTAGTGGCTCTATCCCCACCAGAATTATGCTAACGGTGAGTGACCTCTTCTCTATCCTTTCATATCCATTTGAATACCCTAGCTCTAACCCATGGAGAGTAGATAAAGAGTGAAGAGAGTGGAGAATACAAGTTGGGACTGAATTCAGTGCTGAAGTACTGAGGGAAATTGTTGAGAAGTTTTCCTCCTTTCTCCATGTTGTCCTAGGGTTTCATTGCTGGTGAGCTATTTAGGAAACCAGTATAGAACTAAAATGCTAGTGCCTCTACTGCTCTCATCTATTCATTTTTATAAATATTTATTAATTAGTTATTTATGAACTTTTATTTATTTTATATACCCCACCTTGAACAGGAAGATGGTTAATTATCTGTCTCTAGAAAATTAAATGACATGAAAAAGACCAATTCTCCATTCTGTTTCTTCACTGGTAAAATTACAGTTGAATAAAATGGTCTCCAAGATCCCTTTATAACATTCTGTGAATATAGAGAAAATATGAGCATTAAGAAATGTTTGACCCCCATTTAGGTTTGAGAGGATCAAGTCCCCTTTCTCTTCTCATTTCTCCTTGTATGATTTTAGGTTTTTATTAGCCAGGATCCAGCCCTAACTCACAATGTTTTTAACCCTTTTTTATTCCAGTCCCCAATCTTTTTGTCACCTAATGTGTACATTGGCAAAACACATACACCCACATACCCCCCATAACAGTAAATAAGAAGAGACAGTGTTTTACAGTGGAAACCATACTAGACTTGAATTCATATAGCTTGGGTTAGAATCCCTGCCTTTGATGTCTACTAGTTATATGACCTTAAATTAATCATTTCCAATCTTAGAATCTAGATTTCCTCATCCATCAAAAGAGAGAATCGGATTATGTGATATCTAAGCTCCTTTCCAATGATAATATTCTATGAAGTAAATTTTTGGATTTCCTTTCAAACTGGGATCACTGTGAAAGAAATTATTGACAGTGTGCCCTGCCCACCACTAGAGAGCAGCCAAAGCCAACGTTTTCCTGGGCAAAGAAGCTTGGTTAATAAGAAATTTGTTTTAAAAGGAACAAAACATCCTTTAGGCTTCTTTTCCTTTCTTTTACCTTCATCTTTTTCTAAGTAGCATAATCAGCTTCTTTTATAAGAGAATATTCTACATGTTCATTTCAAAAGTATAGATGCAGGGAAAACTAAGCCAGGGTATCCATTCAGAAAGGTTATCTTTGGGTTTCTCCTGGGTATTTTTTTTTCAGCATACTGCTGTCGTGACTTCCCTTCATATCAGTTACCAAGGTAGCCAGCATCAGTTCCACAGTGATACATGATTTAATTCCATATTCTTTTTGTGCAATTAACATCATAGAATCTAAGATAAAGGTCTAATATGTTGGATGCTCTAGGTGTGACAACAGTAGACAAATCTCATTGAGGGTTTGATTTTGTCTTTAGTTCTTGATGTGTTCTATTGAATCTGATTATGGTTTGGAAAAGCAAATTTGCAAATTTTTTTTACAAAGAACACCTTTTAAAATTCCTATTTTAAAAATTCTTATTCTATTATTAATCTTCTTTTATATGACTTTTCTTCCTGAATACATCTCTTTTCCCTGCCCTTCCCTCCCTTCACCAATAAGGAATTCAAAGGAAAAGGCAGCACTGGGAGAGAACTGGAAAGTGGTTTAACAAGACTAGCAAACACATCAAGTCTGAAAGTTCCATATTCATGGTCCCTGACCTCTACAAAGGAAGAAGAAAAGAGCTTTTTTCTGCCCTTCTTCAGGATCATTTGGTCCTTTGAATATAGTATTTTCTTAGAATAATCATGTCTATGCCTATATAACAAGCAACTCATCTCCTGAAAGGTTAACTTGGTACCCTTACCCTTGGTTTTTTTCAGGGAGAATACTCTTCCAGTTCCCCACACAAAGGGAGAACACTACAATTCTAAAGTCACAGAATCAAATAATAATTTGACTTTTTATATGGTATTTGAAAGATTTTCAGAGTGTCCTAAATATGTTATTTAATTTAGTCCTTATAAGAACTCTTGAGTTTAGGTGCTATAATATTATTATTAGCTTTTTTACAGAAAGGAAAACTGAGGCAAAAAATTAAAGTGTCTTGCTCAGAGTCATATACAGTAGGTATTCTATATTGAAAACACTACATATACTGTAGTGAATAGATATTCAAGGAAAGAATCAAATTCACATTTCTCATGACTAGTGCTCTTTTCACTAAACACACATATAGCTTAGATCCCCAGACTTAACTAGTGCTACATAAAACAAAACAAAAGCCCCAATACATTCTAAAATTTCACCAACCTGTGAAGTTAGCGATTCTATCTGAATAATCATCCCCAATATACCATTTTTAGACACTGAACAGTTGAGACAATTGTAATGAAAAATATCTGAGCTCTCAAACCACAGTTAAAATGAATAATAAATTATTTTGTTAATGCTTTATTGATGTCTGTACTCAGCCCTATGTAATAATATCAGCATTTGGTCAATTAACATTAATTTGTTAAATGCTTAGATTATGTATCAAGCACAGGGGGAAGTGTTCCCATACAAAGAAAGGGAGCAACAGCAACAAAATGATTCCCTGTTCACATGGGTTGTATATTCTAATGGTGAAGGCAAGTATATAGAAAATATAGGCAGAATGGTAATTAAGAGGTAAAGCAATAGCTAGCAGGGGATCTAGAAGATCCTCCTGGAGAAGGGGAGATGAGTTGTACCTTAAAAGAAGATCTGGTTTCTAAGAGGTATAGGGAAGCAGGATGGGTTGGTGCAGAGCATTCCAGGAAGGGACAAAAGCACATGCTTAGAAGCATAGCACTGATAAAGTGTCATGTTCATTACCAAAGTTCCAGATTGTAAGGTTAAAACGACTTGGTTTGTATTCTAGCTCTGGCTCTTATTAGTTGGATGACTTTTGTGAGTCATTTAGCCTCAATTAGTCTCATCTTTAAAATGTTAATTTGAGGATAGCACTTCCTAAAAGTGTAGGGTAGAATTTGAAGGATGTGTGTATACTATAGGTGTGGGAAGTTTTTCCACTAGACTTACTTGCTATGACCTTAAGGGTTTCCTCAATCACATAGAAATTAAATAGTTTACCCAAAGAGTTTCAAATATAGAATCAAACTCAGCTTATGTTGATTCCAAGACTATTATTCTACCTATAAAATCATATTCAATCTAAGTTAACGTCATCACAGCTTAATAGCAACCACTGCATGTTAATGACAAGTCACTGAAAATCAGGGTTTATTCTGCCCTCCTTAACAAGGAGATTTTTGCCCTCATTTCTGAGTTTTCTGACATGGTTTATCTCAAAGCTTGTTTTTCTAAAATCAAAGAGCAGTGGGATGAAACAGTAGGGAAAATCTTGTGATAGTTATTATCCTGTATAGGAGACAAGTGTTTGTTATTTTATTAAAGAACCCACACTGCTTTTTTGAAATATGTGATGAGAGTGAAATTCCTCTGTGTGTGTGTGTGTGTGTGTGTGTGTGTGTGTGTGTGTGTGTGTGTGTGTGTGTTTTAAAAATCCAATAATGAGAACTTTTAACACTGTTGGGACATTGTGGTTAAGTGAATGCTTGAAAATAGTGGGGTTTTTATGTGTTTTTAATGGGGAGTATTGCTATAATAATAGCTTCTGATAACTAAGTTCCTGGGTTTTATTCATCTCCTTTCATTTTTGTAACTGCACTTACTGAATTATTGCTTTAACCTTCAGAATACTATAATTTTCTTGACTCCCTAATCAATTGTATATTAAGGAAAACTAAGGTATAGTAGATACGGATTTCTTCATTTGCTCCTGTGTACATAGTCTCCAGGAAGGAGATTGTATCTACCATCAGGGTAGCTAGGGGATGCAGTAGCTAGAGCACTGACCTTGGAGTCAGGAGGATGGGCAATCGAATCCAGCCTCAGACACTTGCTACTTACTGCCTGTGAGTCACTTAACCCTGATTGCTTCACATCCGGGGTCATCTCCAGCCTTCTTGATTCATATTTGGCCACTGGACCCAGATGGCTCTGGAGGAGAAAGTGAGCCTGGTGATTCAGCACAGCACCCCCCTCCCCCACTCAAATCCAAGTCATGTGCTTGTCATGGCAACACCTCCTTGAGGTGGTTTTCTTCGAAAATAAAGAACAAATATTATTATATCTATCACCTTTCCCTCCACTTATCCTTTCTTTCCTGTCTAGAATCCTAACCTAAGATGAAAAAACAAATGGATATTTTTACCATTTCCTATAGTAGTCATTGGATGCAACATAAGGGGTAATCTCTTCCAATTATATTTTCAGTGATTTTTTTTCAAATTTCTTTCATATAAAAATCATTCTAGTATAGATTTCATTCACATACTTCACCTTGTCTTCCAAAACCTTGCACAATCTGGTATCACTCTTTTGTTTTTTCCAGTCTTATTTCATTCTACTGCTCTCCATGTGTACTATGTATAGCTAGCCAGTTGTTCTTGAATTTCTTGGATCCATCAATTTAACATCAAATCAGGGCAGCTAGGTGGTGCAATGGATAGAGAATCGGCCCTGGAGTCAGGAGTACCTGATTTCAAATCTAGCCTCAGACACTTAATAATTGCTTCCCTGTGTAATGTGGGCAAGTCACTTAACCCCATTGCTTTAAATAAATACAATTTTAAAAGAATAAAAAATTAACATGAAACCTTTCTTTTTTTAAAATTTAAAAATATTTATTATTTCTTATTTTTGGTAGTCTCTGATATTTTTTAATTACTTTTAAAAACTAATTTTAACATTATTTCTAATGTGAATCCCAAATTTTCTCCCTCTTCTTTTCTTCATTAAAGAAGCAAGAAATTTAATATAGATTAAATATAATTTGAAAAAATAAAATATTTAATGTTAAATCAAAAATAGGATATCAAGGCTTATTTTTGATTGTGGCTTTCAGGTAGTCCAATAATTTTTTTTAATATTATTTTGTTTCCCAATTACATGTAAAAACAATTTTAAATATTCATTAAAAATTTATGTTCTTTATTTTCTTCCTCTCTTCTATCCCCTCCCTGAGATGGTAAGCAATTTATTATAGTCCATATATCAATATATGTGCAATTATGCAAAATATACCTCCATATTGGTTATGTTTTAGAAGAAAAGTCATATAAAGACATGAAAAAATGAAAAATAGCATGCTTCAACTACATTCAGATGTCATCAGTTCTTACACTGAAGGGGGATAGAGATTTTCATCATAAGTTCTTTTTTCTGTCTTTTTTAATTTTCATCTATATGCACATACATATTTTGAAGTTACAAAATTTCCTTCTACCCTCCCTTTCCACCCCCTCCCCTCAATATTATACAATCAGAATAGTATTATACATACATGTTTTGACAAACATGTTTACAAATTAGTTATTTTTGGTATGAGAAATTAGGATTAAGAGAAAGAGATCATTTTTATAAGGTGTTCATTGGATTCTGAATGGTGTTTTTCTGTGTGTGTGTGTGTGTGTGTGTGTGTGTGTGTCTGTGTGTGTTTTGTTTTGTTTTTCTTCCTCTGGATGGGGAAAACACAGTCCATGGCTGTTGTCCTAGCTCTGAACTCTTGAGAGGAACTGCTTCCATCAAAGTTGTTCATCTCACAATTTTATTGTTAAGGTGTACAATGTCCTCTTGGTTCTACTCTCTTTGCTCAGCATCAGATCTGGGAAGTCATTTCATGCTTCTCTAGAGTCTGACCATTTAAGATTTCTTATGGACCCATAGTATTCCATAGTATTCCTGTACCATAACTTGTTTAGCCACTCCCCAATTGATGAGCACCCCCCATCATAAGTTCTTTATAATTTTCTTAGATCATTGTATTATTAATAATATCTAAGTCATTCACAACTTATCATTTTTACATTATTTGCTGTCATTCTGTATAATATTCTCTTGGTAATGCTCACTTCACTCTGAATCAGTTCATGTAACTCTTTGCAGGGTTTCTGAAATCATCCTGTTCCTCATTTCTTATAGAACAATAGTATTCCATGACAATCACATATCATAATTTAATCAGTCTTTCCCCAATTAACGAACATCTCCATTTCCAATTTTTTGCCACTACAAAAAAATTGCTATAAATATTTTTGTACAAATAGATCTTTTTCTCTTTTTTCAAAATCTCTTTGATCTGTATTCTCCTGGTTGCTCACTTCACTGTATGTTAATGTACTTCATTCAGCATTAGTTCATGCAAGTGTTTCCAGGTTTTTCTGAAATTTGCTTGCTCTTGAATTCTTATAGAACAATAGTATTCCATATATACAGTAACTTGTTCAGTCATTCCTAAGTTGATGGATATCCCCTCAATTTCCAATTCCTTGCTCTCACAAAAAGCTGCTATGAATATTTTTATATATTTGGGTCTTTTCACTCTTTTATGACCTCTTTAGTGTTTTGGAGTATTTTTTATAAGATTATAAAATTCACCTGAAAATTGCCTGTTCATATCCTTTGATCATTTGTCAATTCAGAAATGACTTGTATACTTATAAATTTGACTCATTTAATATTTATGCTTTCCTGCATTTAATTGTGAGGTTTTTATTCTCTAACAAAACAACATGATCAGTTTTAGTGTATGTGTCACGTACCACTGGAAAAAAAAGATATATTCCTTTGTATTTCCATGTAGTTTTCTCAGAGGGCTGTTATATCTAATGCTTCTAAAATTCTTTTCACTTCCTTAATTTCTTATTTTTTAAATTTTTTCATCTAATTCTGAGAGGAGAGTCAAATTCTCTCACTAGTATATTTTATTCTTTATTTCCTCCTGTAATTCATTTAGCTTCTCCTTAAGAATTTGAATTCTGTGCCATTTGGTGCATACACACACACACACACACACACACACACACACACACACACACACATATTTAATTTTGATTTTACTTTATTATCTATGGTAAATTTTAGCAATTTTTGATTAGTTCTACTTATACTTTTGTTTTGTCTGAGATAACAATCGATTTTTACCCTGATTTTTTTTTTTACTTAAGCTGAAGGTTGTGTTGTGATTCCTTACTCTTATTGTCTCTCCTCCTTCTCCTTCTCTCTCCTCTTTCTCCTTCTCTCTCCTCCTCCTCCTCCAATCTCCTCCTTCTCCTCCCTACTTCTTTTCCTCCTTATCCTTCTTCTCCTTCTTCCTCCTTCCTCTTTCCTCCTCCTTCATTCTCTATCCTCCTTCCTCCTCCTTCCTCCTTCTTTATCTTTCTTCTTCTTCTTCTTCCTCCTTTTTCTACTGCTTCTTCTCTCTTCTTTTCTTCTTTTAAAGCTATGTATTCTCAAACTCTGTTTCTTTAATTGATTTTGATATTTTATTCCATTTCATGGATCAGTTATTCCATTCACTTTCACAGTTATATTTAATGTTCTCACCTGTTTTATCTTTTTTTCTTTCTCTTCTTTCACTCTATCATTTTTCACAAGTGTTTTGCTTCTGTCTACCACCTCCCTCAGTCTACCTTCCCCTCTATCATACTTTCCAGGCTTTTATCCACTTTCCCTTCTGCTTTTTGATAAAGCAATATAGAGGTCTTTACCCAACTTAGTGTGTATGTTATTCCTTTTTGAGCCAGATTCATTGAGAATGAGGTTACAGCATTGCTCACTAAAGTAGGTCTTTCATGCCTTTGTGTGAAATAATTTAACCCATTCTACCTCTCCCTTCCTCCTTCTCCCAGTGAAATACTTTTTCTTTCCCTTTAATTTTTTTTGGGGGGGGAATATCATCCCATGATAGTCAACTTATAACTTTATCATCTGCCTATGTATATACTTTCTCTAACTTCTGGATTAATGAGAATTTTTTATGAGTTACGAGTATAATTTTCCCATGTAGAAATATAAACAATTTAACCTTAGTGAATTCCTGATTATTTCTTATTTCTGTTTACATTTTTATGCTTCTCTTGAGTCTTGCATTTGAAAGTCACATTTTCTATTCAGCTCTGGTCTTATCATCAGGAATGCTTGAGTGTTCTCTATTTCCTTAAATATTTTTTATTCCTCTGAAAGATAGTACTCAGTTTTGATCGATACTTTGTCTTCCAGAATATCATATTACAAGCCCTCTGATCCTTTACTGTAGAAGCTGCTAAATCTGTATACTCCTGACTGTGGCTTTAATAAATTTATGATTTATTATTAACTTATAAATATCAATAAACATGAAAATCTTATACAGAAAAAAGAAAATCATATGAAATTGAATTTGTTGGGTTTAGTTTATATTTTCCCAATTTTTTATTCATATAATTCATTTTTAACATGGAAGTTCCACTAGAGTCCTCACTGTTGTTGTCCCCATATGAAATTCCTTCTATTTTCCTCTGTTTACTAATGATTCCTTGATAATCATTTTTTCCTGTCACTTTGCTACTCTTACCTTCCACTCTACATTCATTGTTTTCCAGATCTGTGATTGCTGAAATCCAAAGCTAATTTCACCCCAGTTCTTCTTTTCCTTTTTTTCTTTAAATATAGCCATTTGTAACTAGCTCTCCCCAGGAAAGGATCTGATAAATTAATTAAAACCAAGGAAACGAGTGCTTAAATTATTATGCCTTCTAGTAGTATTTGTATTTCAATGGAGCAGGGAAGGAAGAGGTATAAGATGCAATCATTTAGCACAGAATAATGAATATAATCAATAAGTATTTATTAAGTGTTTCTAGTAGTGTGTTCTAGGCACTGGGATACAAAGACACAAATGAAAAAAATCCCTTCCATGAAGGAATTAACATTTTACAGAGGAGAAAATATGTACAAATAAGTATTACAAAATATATCCAACAAGAATACAAGGTAATTTGAAAGCAAATATTAATACTTGGGAGAGGAAGGGGGAATAAGGAAAGGCTTCCTGAAGAAGGTGGTATTTGAGCTAAGTTATGGATGAAGCTAGGGAAACTAAATAGGAGCCAAAGCAGTTCAAAAATGAGGGTGGGACAGTCTATGCAAAAAAACTGAGTTAGGTTATGATGTGTCATGTTGGAAGCAAAGTAAGCTAGTATAGCTTACAGTTGAGCCCAAGTATAGCTATATTGTACTGTAGGGGGCAGTAAAATGTAAGAATACTAGAAAGGTAAGAAAGAGCATCTTGTGAACAGTATAATTTATAGTTGTTTGTGAAAACGATAGAGAGCCATGGCAGCTCATTGAATCAGTGAGGGTGGAAATGATGAAAAATAAACTGGTTGGATTTGGCAGCTGAGTAGAGGATGAATTGGAGTAGGGAGAGATAAGGCAGGTAATGCAGTCAGAATATTATTGCCATAATTCAAGAAAGAAATTATTAGGGCCTGAATTATGGTTAAGTTTGTGTGAGTAAGGAGAGGAAGAAATAAAGGAAAGGTTTTTCAAAGTTAGAAAGATAAGCTTTGGCAGCTATTTTGATAGATGTGGTGAGTCTATATTTGAATCTCGGGGTAATCAGAAGTCACTATAGCTCCTTAAACATGGAGAGGGGGTGACTCAATTGTCCATTTGTTTTAGGGGAAAAATCCTGACCTTGGGAGCTGTTTGGAAGATGAATTACAAAAGGGAGAATGTTAAGGCAGGGAGACCTATTAAGAAGATATAGAAATGCTTGCTCCTTAAAATAAAAGCTATATCAAACCTGGACAGCCTACTAAAAAGCAGAAACATCACCTTGCTTACAAAGGTCCATTTACTCAACTCTAGAGTTATTTTTTTTTCCACTAACAATATATGATTGTGAGAGATGGGCTATAAACAAAGCTGAGCACCACAGAATTGATGCTTTCTAATTACAACACTGGAGAAGACTTTTGAGGGTTCCTTAAACAAAAAGAGATCAAAGTAGTCAATACCTAAAGGATTTCAGACTATTTGGTGTAAGGTCAAATACTGAAGGTGAAAGTTAATTACGTTGACCACATAATGAGAAGACAGAAGAGAGAAAACACCCACCTGATGTTGGGACAGATTCCAGTCAGAAGGAAAAGGGAATGGCAGAGAATGAGGTAGATAGCATCATAGAAGCAATGAACATAGACTTGGACAGACATCAAAAGATAGAGGGGCCTTGTGTTCTATGGCCTATGGAGTCACAAAGAGTCAGACATGACTGAACTGCAGCAGCAATAAATGCAGGCCTCAACTATATCATATTTTATGTAAATAGAAGGTGATGGAATACAAGGGATGCTATGAAGGTAGACTTAGCAATCTAATGGATAGGAGGCTTGAGAGAGAAAGAGGTATAAAGGATGACTATCAAGTTGGGAACCTGGGTAACTGGAAGAATGGTGGTACTTTCAATAAAATTAGAAGAATGGATTTTGGATATGTTGAAGATGCATAAGGAGCTTCCATAACTATATTTCCAATAGGCAGCTAATGAAGCAGGACCACAGCTCAAGACTAGCTTAGAGGTGAAGATATTATAGATTTGGGAGTTACCAGGGTATCAATTCATCAACAAGCCTTTATTAAACACCTACAATGTGTCAAACATTGTGTGAAGCCATTAGAAATATAAAGAAAAAAGTGCCATTTATTGAAAGAATTTACAGTTGAGTCCAAGAACACAATATAGTCTGATATAAAATATTGTCAATACATGGTAGATATATGTCCATATATGCAAAAGAAAAACAAGTTAAATCTGGGAAGAAGGCAGTTTGTGGGTAAGAGAATGAGAATTGGGTAGGCGTCATAGAACAGGTGGTCTTAGAACTGAACCTTGAAGGAACTGAAGATTTTCAGAAAGTAAGGTGAAGAGGGAGAGAATTTATTTATTTATTTATTTATTTACTTACTTATTTATTAGGTTTTTGTAAGGCAAATGGGGTTAAGTGGCTTGCCAAGGCCACACAGCTAGGTAATTATTAAGTGTCTGAGACCGGATTTGAACCCAGGTACTCCTGACTCCAGGACCAGTGCTTTATCCACTGTGCCACCTAGCCACCCCAAGGGAGAGAATTTATAGAGAATCATAAGGTATAGTAAGAACAAAAAGGTAGAGAAATTATATTGTATACAGTTTTAAATGCTACATATAAGAATTTACATTTAAATCTGGAGGTAATAGGCATGCAATGAGGTTTATTAAACAGAATAGTACCTCATTTTGAGGCAGATTGTTTGGAGGATGAATAGGAGAAAGGAAAGATTTGAGGTAGGAAGATCAATAAAGAGACAATTGCAGTTATCTAGGTGAGAGGTCAAAAGTGCCTGAACTATGATAGAAACTATAGGAATGGAAAGAAGGGTTTGGATATAGAACATTGTGAAAGTAGAATTGAGAAGACTTGACAACCAGTGATTAGATGGGGTGAGTATAGGTGAGGAGTAAAGCATAACACTGAACTTTCAAACTTGAATGGAAGTATGGTGGTACTCTCAACAAAAAGGGAAGTTCATAAAATGGATTTGTTTGAGGGCAAAGATAATGAGTTTACCTGGAAATGTCAATAGGATATACATTTTGAAATATCTAGTAGAAAGTGATGTGAGATTCGTAATCAGGAGAGAGATTTGTGCTGGAAATGACTTTTTTTGTTTAATAAAGCATTAAGCCAGATCTGTGGTGAGGGAATTTTGAGGAAGGAAAAGAAACTTTGTTGAGTACAATACACACTCAATTAGGGTGGAGTAAGGGTCCAATCAAGCTATTCAAAAGCATAAAATTATAGTGGACCCACTTAGGGATTGCTTGGCTTCCTTTAATACTATTCAGCCACATGTGAATAGGAGGAGCAGAGAAGAGTGGGAGGAATCTAGATTTGGGGTTTGGCAATATAGATACGATTAGACTGAAGTCTTTAAGATACCTTCCAGGTCTATAATTATGTTAATTGTTGTACTAGCCTAAGTGACAGTGGCATCTATCCAAATGAATACTGAAAATCTCTAATGGTTAGGCTTATAGGCCTCAACAGCAGGATTTATAAAAAAATCATTTGAGGGTAGAGGGTGGGGCGTTGGGTAAGGTGGGTAGAAACCATCTCAAAGACTATCCTAAAATGGTGCCTATGTGAGAAGCTAGACATAGTCCAGAAAATCATCAAATAAATCTAGTGGGTGATAATAAAGGAATATTATTCTGGAAGCCAAGCTTCTAATTATGGTCATGGAGACGGGAGCATCCTTTCAGCACTTATGGCAGACAGAAGCACCACTGGGCTGAGATAAGCAATGTGAAACAGAGCACTCTTATAAGGCAGCACCATCTACATGATCCATTGGTTTAAAATAATCTTTGGGGCAGAGGCCACTGACAATTTCCATTGATTTTCTGGGCATTTCAAATAACCCAAACAAATATTTCTATGCTACAATCAGAGACTTTGCTTTGATTTCAGCAATTTTGATTTGGCTTGATTTGTGCCCTTTTGGGTTTAACCATCCTGGGTAGGGGGCAGCAACCAGAGGGGGTAAATCTCACATTGCTGGCTGTTATTAGTAGATTGTGTACTCATATAAAATGAGTCATTTTGGAGGCATTATTACGTTTCCTGAGCACACTGAATGTCTCAATGATAACAGTCCACTCGCTAATGTTGCTTCCCAGACACTGGAACACAAACAATTTGGAGTCATACATTAAACAACAGAAATATTGAAAAGAAAAATTCTGTGACTTCCCCTTTGTGAATGATGCTGCCAAACTTCAAAATAACAATAACTTCCTAGAGCTTCCATCTAAAATGCCATCTGGAAGTCAGACAGATACTTTTTACCTTGAAGGCCATAAATGCTCCTTGGCCAATCTCCATTTCAGCTAATGGCCATGATCTAAGAAAGGTGCTTATAATGATTTCAGATATAAAGGAAATTACCTTTTGTATGTGTGGGGATTAAATCACTCATTTGCTTAACAAAGTTTTGTTTGATTACTTACTATGTTCAAGTAGTGCAATAGGATTGGGGGGTGGGCAGGGTGAGAGAGGAGAAATAAATACAAAGAAACATAATGCCCAGGTCCAGATTTCAAGTAGCTTATGGTTCAAGTCATAAGATATTTATTAAATATCTACTATGGGCAGATACCCAATTAGATTCTGGGGACTTAATAGACTTTGCTTTCAAAAAAGAGCTTATAACCTAGTAGGAGAGAGTGGTGGAGAGGCAGACAGAAAAATTACAGGAATCTGTTAGAAAGCCATTGAATGCTTAGAAAAGGAGGAACAGGTTCAAGGAAGAAAGGAATCATTTCTGGAAGAGGATCAGGGAAGATGACATGGAGGAGGTAGCAACTAAGCTGTCTTTGAAAGATATCAAGCAGATGCTAATGGGGGAAGAGGGAGGAGTGTTTTATTCATTTTGATGGAAAGAAGGACAAGTTAAGATTAAGTATCATCAAATAATTCATCTTGAGTAAAGTTAAGTTCCTGGCTGCAGCAAACATATAGCATCTATATGTCATAAACAAAAGAGAAATGTGAGAATGATAAATGAAATCTGAATTGAGACTTTTCTTAGGAAGCAAGCAAATTCAATTATATTTCATAAGATCATGGAATCATAGATTAAAGTTACAAAGAACCTTAGATACCATCAAGTTCCAGCTATTTCAATTTACAAATGAGGTCATGAATGGTAAGAGAAGTTTTTTGACTTGCCCATAGTTAAGAACAATATTGAGTTAGTGGTATATGTTTTCATTTAGAAACAAACCACTGATGCTTACACCATTCCTGTGCCATATACTTGCTTTAGGATCAGTGTCACCTTGGGTGAGTCTACTTATCTTTCTGTGTCTCAATTTCTCCATTGGTAAAGCAAATGCTAGATATTCACCTATATTGATACTCTATAGACTGATTTTTGGGACTTAGTCCAGTGGTAATTGAGGAAAAGTCTCAACAAGGAATGTGATTGTATATGGATTTGTATTTGGCATGACTAATGCTCTGTAAAAGCAATACCAGAAATTGATGTGAAATATTAGAAATAGTCACTATTTCTTGGTGACTTTAGGGAAAATGTTTATACTATTGTTGTTGCTATATCTTTGAAGTAAAATTTAATTTATGAAATATAATTTATGTTAATTGGTTAAATGAAACTGGGGTGCTAGTCGTTGGTGGCTAACAGTAATTGGGGGAGAAACAAAGCTATAAATGGGAAATATAATTTATATTAATTGGTTAAATGAAACTGGGGTGCTAGTCATTGGTGGCTAACAGTAATTGGGGGAGAAACAAAGCTATAAATGGGACTTAAGCCAATAGCATTAGAAAAGAGAAATTCCCAACCACCACCAGGGGACTGTTAGCATGATTTAGCAGACTTAGTAGAATAGAGTTCAAAAGCATACTCAATCTACAAAATGAGGGACTTTTTCCTAGTATTCATTACATTTATGCCAATTACACTGGGAATATGTGTAATTTTCACCCAAATAGCCTCCTTTTGGAGCAGCTAGGTGGCACAGGGAATAAAGCACTGGTCCTGGAGTCAGGAGGACCAAATAGTCTTCTTTTTAAAAGTTTTGCAAGATAGTTGATGGTAAACTAAGTGAAATATGAATGCACAGTGGGGATTGGTTAGATATAGACATAATTTAAAATGCTAATGACATTTATCTACAGGATTTTGCATAGGTGACAAATTTTGTCAATTAAAAAGATTCCTTTCAGCTTTGTGATATAATGAAACAATAAATTGATGAGAGGCATGTTAGTTCTTTTTTTTAGTTTTTGTTTTTGTAAGGCAGTGGTATTAAGTGGCTTGCCCAAGGCTACACTGATAGGTAATTATTAAGTGCCTGATGCTGGATTTGAATTCAGGTACTCCTGATTCCAGGATTGGTGCTCTATCCATTGCATCACCTAGCCACCCCCAAAGCATATTAGATCTTAATGGGCCCCTGGATTCCATTGGATTTACACAGAGGAAAGACTGGAAGGTAAGAGATCAACAGAACCCCTTGAAAAAGAATATATTCACTTTTTGTCATGTCTATATACCTTTTTTTTTTAGTTTTTTGCAAGGCAAATGGGGTTAAGTGACTTACCCAAGGCCACACAGCTAGGTAATTATTAAGTGTTTGAGACTGGATTTGAACCCAGATACTCCTGACTCCAGGGCTGGTGCTTTATCCACTGTGCCACCTAACTGCCCCTGTCTATATACCTCTTGAAAGGAATTGTGTTTATATTGATATTTTTGTTTTTCCATTTCTTCATGTCATACTCTTTCAACAAATTCTAATTGTTCTAGAATAAATTTTATTTCTATTTGATTAAAAAGCATTTAGTTTCTCTCTCCCTTGGAGGAGTCCTTAAACAAGCCCTTGCAAGCAATTCACATGGTCAAACAAAACAAATGGGTATCTCATTCCGTATATTTTGTCTCTTATCTCTTTGTCAAGTAATGTCTCATTCTTTATCACTGGTCTTCTGGAATAATGGTAGGTCATTTTGTTGATGTAGTATTTTATTTTATGCATTTATATGGTGTTTACCATGTTCCAAGCACTGTGCTAAGATCTTTATAAAAATTACTGGGAGGTAGATGCTGTTATATCCCCTTTTATCAGATGAGGAAACTGAGACAAATACAGGTTAAGCAATTTTCCCAGGGCCACAGACCTAGTAAGAATGTAAGGAAGGATTTGAACTCACATCTTCTTATTCCAGGCCTAGCACTTTATCTACTGTGCCACTTAACTACCCACAAGAATAGAGTTTTGCTGTGAATTGGCAGATAATCTGAAAAGCAGTTTGGAACTATGTCTAAAAAATTGCTAAATTATCATGCCCTTAGACTTAATGATATCTCTATTGAACTTCTTCACCAAAGAGATGAAAGAGAAAAAGATTTGATATGTAAAAAAAATGTATAATAGTTCTTTTGTAGTGGCAAAGCACTGGGAAAGAAAGGAATGGCCATAATTTGAGATGTGGCTGAATAAATGACATAGAAATTTTTCTTTCAAAATTATTCATTTTTGCAAAATTGTTGCTATAGTATCAGTTACTAGTCCCTGGCTTCAGGTCAGGAAAGGAAAGCTATGCTATTCCTCTTAACTTGCAGAATATTCCCTCTAATTCAGGTCATTATTAACTATTAACTATTTTTTTTGTGTGTCATAGACTATCTTGGCAGGCTAGAGAAGTCTATGGACCAACACCTTCATAGAAGAATGCTTTAAAAGCATAAAATAAAATGTATATTACCACAAAGGAAATTAATTATGATGAAAGAATCCCTAAAATACTTTATAAAGATCATACAACTCAAGTTAGGAACTCCCAATCAAAGTATTGTTTGACTTTTAAACTGAGTCTAGGCTAGCAGTATTATTGAAGGGTCAATAAAGCAGCAGTTCTAAAGGAGGCATTATTGTCCTTAGTTTATGACAATTTCTTGTATCATATCTATCATATTCTATGTCCATCAGTTCTTTACAGTCGTTATTGTACCTTGCTCATAGTAAGTACTGGAATATTTGTTGAATGTTGAGAGGATAGATTTTCTTCCATTTCGTCGTAGGTCATTTCTCATTGAGCAGATTGCAAAATCTGGCATGGACTCAATTCTCAAATTTTTCAGATTCTCAGATGTCTGGCTGACTGCTCTCCTGACCTTTCAAAACTCACAAAACTCATGGCCTTCAGGTTAATCTCCACCTAAAATGAAAGAACAAACATCAAAGCAAAATAGCAAGGTTCATTTTCAAAGGATCACTTATTAGCCTAAGACCTTTCCCCTTAGAGCAACATCTTTCATAGACAATATCAGTGAAAGAATCAGACTATAAAATGGAATCCAACCAAAGGAAAACCTACTAGGGTCTTTGAAGATACTCCTTGCTATGGTTCAGCACCTGCACCCAAATGAACAAGCTGCTGTCTACCATATGATCAATAGACTGTGAGCAGTTATATAATGTCTACCATTCCTCAAAAGTGTCTCCAAGGCACTTCAGTTACACTAAACTTACAACTCCATAGGGAGTAGGCTTCCCATTCTCTTCCATGTGAAAAAAACTGTATTTTCTGCACTTAGCTGTCTCCCATTATATTCTCCTCTCAATTGAAAGATTTGCTGTCCTTGGCAAATTGTCCTGAGTTTGTTTTGAATACATCATCCATATACCTAATCCAAAACAGTCCTTGAAGATTTAGGGGAGGCATAAACTTTGTCCTTTAACTTCTTTTGCCAGGAAATGAAAAAAGAAAGAATCTTAGAACAGCCAGTGTGGCACAATCATGTACAGTCCCACATGTACAGGCAAAAATCCTAATTGTGCATGAATACAAAGTAATGCAGATTCAATAGACATTTTTTCACAGAGAATATTGTTTGTTTAGTTCTTAATAAATACTAGTTTTATGACTCCTTCCCCACCTCAAAGGCGACAAGTTAAAAGAAGAAAAAGAAAAGACAAAGAAAATTGACTCTCAATCTCAGAAGGAAACTTGTTCACTTTAGAGCTTTTCAGACTATGCATCACTCTCCCTTATTTTAATTATGCCTACCTTTGAGATTGGCTAGAACTTATCATCTCACCCTCAGGGGGTAAACTAAGTCTCCTGGTTGAAAATTCTTCTGTTTCCTTAGGAAAAAATTTTTAAGTGTGCCTTTCTAAACAAGACAAACCAGTATTTCTCTAAGTATCTTATACCATATATGATTCCCTTAGAGGTCCATGAAAATTTCCTCCGAGTTCTTATGCCTTGAATGAATCCCTTCCCTGGAATGCTAAATTAATTCAATAATAGAAAAAGAAGACAGAGACAGAGAAAAATAGCCTCTGTGATCAAATAAGCCCTGAATGAGACCTCTAAGAGAAAGGAATTAATTATTTGGAGTTTTTAAGCATGCCAAAAAAACCTTGCCCTATGGATTTACAGTGCATGAGAATCATGCAAAAAAGAAGTCTAGGACTGCTTAACACAAGAAAAATATAAATGTTTCATAACTGAGAACCAGCATTTTGATGTTATATATTCCATAATTCTCATATTAATCTCAATATCATAATTTTACTGGATTTTCTATAATACAATGAAGAGCAAGAGAAATATAAAGAAAGTGGTCCAAGTACTTGTAATTTCATCCTTTTGTCAGTTATGCTGTTTAGGGAATTCATGGTTCAGTTAGGAACTGAAACTGATATACTTTAAAGTTTCTTACAGTTTGATTATTTTTTGATTCCATGATTCTGTGGAAGATGGAACAAAGGACAAAGATCTCTATATAGCTTTATTTATTCATTCCCTATAATATCTGCAGAGCATGTGGTTACATATCTCTATCTAGGCACACGAAAAGCTATAATTTAGTCAGTCATCTCTTGAGTACCAGTTAATATTTGTGAATGCTAGAAATCAAGTTACAAAAGATCATCTTCCAATGTCAGCAGCAGACTTTTGCAAAGTGTGAAAAATATAACATGTTTCAGTGCATGAATGCTTTAAAAAAAAGCAAGAATGAAGCAGGTAAGAAAGAGTATTTCAAGAAAGAAGGAAAGCTAGGTTACTAAATTGATGTGAACAATTCAAATGGTGTCAGCTGGATGAGTTCTGAAACTACATAGATTTTTCATACAGGTGATTTGGATTGGGGTGTTTTTAATAGGACAAAATTTTGTGTTTTTGTATAGGCATATTTACACAGACTTCCCAATTTTGACTTCAGAAAACTGTCTTTCACTATGACAAATAAAGTATTCAACAAGCACTTATTAATTATCTAATACTACAGGGACTATGTAGGTGCTCAGGTTAAAAAATTAAAAATGAAAAATCTCTGCTCTCCAGGAACTTCTTTGGGGCTGCTTAACTTTTTTTGTATATAAGGGAGACCTTTTTTAAAGCAGAAATACCAAGATAGAGATTACAATATAGCACAATGATCACAAAGCAGCCCCAGGAGTTCTTTTCCTTACCTTATAGACATACCTAATATACTCTATCTGGTGTCATAATGAAAATCACAGATATATTAGTCCCGCCGAGCATGCATGTAACTGAACATGTCAAAATATGCACCACTTTTTCTTATGCATTGCAGAAAAACAACATCCTTTCTTTGTGTCTTCCTTATTACCTATAGTATTATTCCTAAGACACCAAATGAGACTGCTATTTTATTGATGGGAATGAAATGATAGCCTTCTAGTGTGATATGCCCTGTTAGAGTTACTGCCCAAGAATATCAAAATTCCTACTGTGCCTAGAGAGCAAAGCATAAGTCATATGAAATTGGAGCTACTGCCTACAAACAATGGATGTGATTACTGGGAAAAGCCATTCTTGGAAATTTATGTTTTGTATATCATCTAAGGCCAGGAGGGCTTTGACCATCAGATATCTAACTGGTTGAAAAGAACTAGAAAGGTACCCTTCTAGTCAAGCCTGGGTTTTGTATTGGTGAAACCAAGGAAGGTGGGTTCAGATTCAATTCATTTGACTCTCCTAAGGAATTATCATTTCTTCTCAACAATTCATAGTATCATTATATTCATGAATTAGAAAAATTCTTAAAGATTATCATATCTAACTCTTATTTATGGCTGGGGAAGCAAAGACTCAGTTATCTTTTATATAAATGACTTCTTTAATAAAATAACTTTTTATTGTTATTTTGTTTATTCCATCATCATATTATCTCTTCCCTTAAAGCATTTTTGAAAAGCAAAAAATCAACACAATTTATAAATATATCGGAGGAAGTCCAAAACAATTTGATACCTGTGTACCTCCCATTTTGAGAAGACATTTATCCTTTTTCAATTTTTTGAATAATTGTTTTTGCTTTATCTGATAGAATGATGGCAACTCCTGTTTTTATTTTATTCACTTTACACATGGTGAAATTTCCCCCCCAATGTTTCAGTTATATTTTATGCACCTCTGTTTTTTAAAAATGTCTTTCTTGTAAACAACAGATTATAGAGTTTTGATTTCTTATACAGTCTGTCCCTTCTTCATTTTATTAGCTTACTTATTCCAGATTATGATTTTTCTTCTCTCTTCTGTTGTAAATACACTACTAATTTCCTTCAGTTGCTTTAATTTGTTTTTTAAAGATGATATTGTTTCCACTGGCTCTCTTCTTCTCATCCTGATCTTCTCTTCTCATTTGTTAATTAACCTTTAGAAGGATATCACCAGATACTGTCCATAAAATCCCCATCTGTCTCTCTCCTATGGTCTCTACCAGATTTTAGCCTTTACCCCTGTTTTCAAGTGTACATCTAAAAAGAAGTCTTACTGATTTTTCTGTTGTCCTTCTGTTGGTGTTACTGTCCTTGCCTATTACATTTATTAAATCCTTTGTTATTTGGAGTGTTTGAGAAACAAATAATTTCATTAGTTCTGGTTTTTCTTTCTAAAAACTTTCACTCTTTTTTTTCTTTAACATCAACTTTATTTTGTCCTGTGTAATTAAGCTCAGATTATTTGCATTATTCAAATGATTCTTTTTTACTTTGAAGGTCTTCCTCCCAATAGTTTTTAGAATTTGTTTAAGTGGATTATTACACTTAGCTTCTATATGCCTTGGAATTTGCATCCTTCTTTCTGGAGGCAATCTGTGAGTAATATCAATGGAATTGCACTTTCTGAGTTCATAAATTCTGGTAATTCCTCTTCTGTTATTTACTTTATTAAGGTGTTAAGGATTTATTTTGTTCTGCCATATTCTTCTGGGAGATCTATGATCCTTAGGTGGTCTCTAAACATTCTGTTTTCAAGATTTCAATTGAAAATGAGTATTTTTTAATATTATTTTCTTTGTTTCTCATCTTGAGGTTCTTTTTTCCTTCTGTGTGCTTGCAATTTATTGTTCTCTCTTTTGTTTCTTTGGTGAGACTTGCCACTGAAGATTCAAGTTTTTCCATTCTGCTCATTATGTTTGTTGTGCAGGATGTGATCTCTGGTCTCATAAATCTTATTTTTCTTTTCTAAAACACACAGAATATCTCACATCCTATACCAATATAAGTTCAAAATAGGTACATAATTTAGACATAAAGGGTGATACCATAAACAAATTAAGAGAATAATGAATCAATTGCCTATCAGATCTATAAAGAGAAGAAAAATTTATAGCAAAACAATAGAGAACATTACAAAATACAAATTCAATAAATTTGATCACATTAAATTGAAAAGATTTTCACATGAACAAAATCAATGTTACCAAGATTAGAAGGAAAGCAGAAATTTGGGAAAGAATTTTTACAGCCAGTATTTCTGATAAAGGTCTCATTTCTAAAAATATATAGAGAATTCAATCAAATTTATAAGCATACTTATAAGACTATAAGAAGGTCATTCTCCAACTGATAAATGGTGGAATATAACATGAAAAGGCAGCTTTCAGATGAAGAAACTAAAGCTATTTATAGTCATATGAAGAAAATGCTCTAAATCATTTATGAACAGAAATGCAAAGTAGAACATCTTTGAGTTATCACTTCACACCTATCAGAATAGTTAACATGACAGAAAAGAGAAAGGATAAATGATGAAGAGAATGAGGGAAAATTTGGACACTAAAATACTGTTGGTGGAGTTGTGAACTGATCCAGCCATTCTAGAAAGCAATTTGGAACTGTGTTCACAGGACTTTAAAACTTTGTATATCTTTCAAGCCCGCAATGCCACTACTAAGTCTGTATCATAAAAAAAATCATAAAAATGGGAGAAAGACCCATACCTACACAAGTATTCATAGCAACATTTTGTGGTGGCAAAGAATGTGAGATTAAGGGGATGCCCATCAATTGGGAATGGATGAACAAGCTGCAGCAAATGAATTTCAGAAAAACCTGGAAAAATCTTACCTGAACTAATGCTGAGTAAACTGAGCAGAACAAGGAGAACATTATATGCACAGTAATAACAACATTGTATGATTGTATGATGATCAAATATGATAGACTTAGTCTTTTCATCAATACAGTGATTAAAAACAATTCTAAAAGATTTGTGATGAAAACCACCATCCACATCCAAAGAAGAAAACTATGGAGTCTAAATGGAGATCAAAACATACTATTTCGCTTTTTTGTTTTTTTCTTTCTTGTGGTTTTTCTCTTTTATTCTCATTCTTCTTTCACAGCATGACTAAGAAGGAAATATGTGTAACATGATTGTTCATGTTGAACCTACTTTTAGGCAAGGGATAGGGAAGAAAATGTTACAAATATATAATTGAAAATAATAAACAGAATATTTTGGGTACATAGTCTCCTCAAATTTCACAATGTTCTATGTCTCAACAATTTTTGGATCAATTTCTTTTGTTTTGAAATATTCATAGTTGCATGAACTCATTTACTAGATCTGGAGTTCATATTTCCTTCTATTGTTATTAGTTCTTCTATTGATGTATCTGTTTATGTTCAAGTTCTTGGAGTTTTCTTCTTGAAATATTAGGGACTATTTTTCCTCTTTTATTTTTCTTATCACTCACTACCTTATTCCCTCTCCTTGGCTTAACTATTCCTTGGGAACTGGGTCTAAAAGCATCTCAGCCTCCTACCACACCAGGAAAATCATAATTCACCCGCCTTGATCCCTGCTCCAACTGATTTTTAGGTGGTCAGAATTGACCCAGCTGAATTCTGTGATTTTCTCTCAGATTTGATGAAGTGCTGTACACTCCCCTAAATATACATAATATAATGTATATTTAATGTATAATGTATTAGAGCAATATAGCGCTAATAATTTTCTGGCCTAGCTCCAGACTTGAAAGCCTCTCTTTCCTTACATATGCAGTTCAGAGCTTTTGCAGCTTTGGTTCATCCAGGTTGCAACCTTTTTTAGTCTTTTGGCCCTAAGGGCTGTAGTTAAGATCATTGTTAAGGCTTGAGCAAACTTCCACATCCTGTAATATAGCACTTCAAAGAGGGAGGGACCAGGGTCTGAGGGTGAGCTTTGATGAAAGCCTTTGCTATCTGAGATCTGCAACTTTAATATTTTTTTCTTCCAATAATAAAGGAGGGGCGAAAAGGGGTGCTGAGTACAATTAGAGTCAGTGAGCATCAATTCTTGTTTTTTAACCTTATTTTGGATTTTTAGATGGAGAGAGCTTTTTTGACCCATAATTTTGAGTTTTGAAAGAATAAGAGGTCAACTAAATCAGACCTCTATTAGTTAACCCACTGTTCTTTTACTCTTATAACTTCGAAGTTCTTACAGTTCTTCCATATTACTTTTTCTTTTCTTTCTTCTTTCTTTTTAATGAAGAAATGGGGTTAAGTGGCTTGCCCAAGATCACACAGCTAGCAAGTATTAAATATCTGAAACTGAATTTGAACTCAGTTCCTCCTGACTCCAGGATGAGTATGCTATCCACTGTGCCATCAAAGTAATGAAAATCAGGACTTCTTGCCTAAGAATTTCCCTAATATTTTAGCTACATCTTTAGGATTGCTTACACTATTTTGTATTAGTATTTTAATATATAGAAAGCATTTCTACCTATAAATAAGACTTTGTATAAAGGAACAAGCTCATCTTTTTTCTTTTTTTTCTGCCCAGTGCAAGTTCTTGTGAATGATCACCAAAGGAATGAATGAATGGATAATCTTGAATATCAGAATTTATATAGAATGCTGGGAGACTGTAAAATGAGGTAAAAATATTACAAATTTGTGGCAGCTAGGTGGTGCAGTGGATAGAGCACATGCCTAGAGTCAGAAGTACCTGAGTTCAAATTTGAACTCAGACACTTAATAATTACCTGGTTGTGTGGCCTTGGCCAAGCCACTTAACCCCATTGCCTTGCAAAAAAAAAAAAAAAAAAACCAAAACCTAAAAAAGTTACAAATTAAGAGGTAAGCTAGGTTAGCACCCTCATTTTATAGGAGAGAAAACATAAATCCAGGAAAGTTAAGTGCCCAAAGTCATAAAGTAAAAAATATATAAGAAGGGCTTTGAGTCCAGGACCTCTTATTTAATCCTGCATATCTATTTACCTCCCTCAGTTTTAGAACCATAATGTTAGCCTTTCCCCTTTCTTTTTCCTCATTTTGCATAGTAATCAGTTTGAAATCATGCTAATAATATTTCTACAATGATTTTTTACTTGTCTCCTCTCTATACTCACTAAGATCACTTTAGTATAGGCCTTCATAAATACCAATCTACTCTATCATCCAATTAGATCACAGGTCTTTTGACCTCCAGTCTTTCTAGCCCTGTAATCCAGCCTTCCAAATTACTCTCAGACTTCTCTTCTGTTTTTTAATGTTTTATGTATTTATCTTTTCCAACTACATGCAAAGACAGTTTTCAACAATAATTTTGGCAAGGTTTTGAATTTCACAATTCACTCTCTCCTTCTCTTCTCTCCCCTTCCCTCTGACAGAAATCAACCCAATATAGGTTACACATATATTACTTTATTAAGCATATATCCATATTAATCATGTTGTGAAAGAAGAATCAAATCAAACCAGGAAAAAACATTAGTGAGAAAAAACTATATAAGGCAACTTATAAAAATTGAAGATTGCAAGTTTTGGTCTGCATTTAGACTCCATAATTCCTCTGGATATGGATTTTTAGAATTGTCTTTGATTATGAACTGATGAAATGAACAAATCCATCATAGCTGACCATTACCTGATGTTGCTGTTAGTGTGCACAATGTTCTTCTGGTTCTGCTCATTTCACTCAGCATCAGTTCATATAAGTCTTTCCAAGCTATTCTCAAGTCCCATCCTTCATGATTTCTTATAGTGTTCCATTGCATTCAGACTTCTCTTCTTAAGTATCAATATGGGTATTTTATTCCCCTGGTGAAGTTCACCGGTGCCTACCTTTCTCCTTCTCCCATTATATTGACAAAACTCATACTCCTTAACCTAGAATTCAAAAATTTCCAACCTAGCACTCCTATCTTTTCAGCCTAATCCTACAGGTACTCCTTTATACATACTCTACACTCCCCCAGTGTGAGGAAGACTGAGCCTCACCACTTTTCATTGATGAGGGCTTAATCAGTAGATGAATTCTTCCTCATTACACTTAGGAAGAATCGTCATAAACCTCCACCTCATTAAGAATACTTTCCCACCTCAAGCTTCTGATGAGAATTTCTAGTAAAGATGTGAAAGGTAGAGTCCCCTTCACATCTGGACTAAATCAACCTGCTTCTTCCCTTCCCTTTAAAACCCCTGAGAGGCAGATGATTCTCACCCTGAGAGTAAAATCCATTCCCATGACCTTCCCATAATTCTAATTCTAATTTTTAGTCACATCTCATGATCTTGTCATGAGTTTTAGTCAGTTACTATAGCTGTCTTCACTTATCTGCTGTTAGCAAAGGATTACCAGCTTTCTATTTTTTCTCCTGATTTATTACTTTGTTTTGAAATTCCTTACAGTGAGAGATAGGACAGAGTCAATAGAGATTTCTGGTAGAAGCTGAAATTTACATTGTCCTTGGTAGATATGGAGAGCATTTATGCGCTCAATTTTGCCACCTTCTGGTCAACACTGTTCATTCCCCTCCAATCTGTATTACAAGTTACACTAAAGTTAATTTCATGGAGCAGTCATCTTGTGCAAGAAATTCCAAAAATATAATCTATTCTTTCCCTACATAATATTTTCCAACTGTTCAAGGATTTTTCTAAGCATCTAAAGCAATTTTGTCTTAAAGCAGGTGACAAATTTTATATATACATACACAGAAGGGAACTACATGTGTCCCCAAAAGCTAAACAAATAACCCAAAAAGATGTTTAACTTACAGGATATGTGGCCATATTTTATCTTAATTACCATTTTTTAAAGGAATGGAAGACTAGGAATGGATACAATTTAACCTGAGTATGTTAAATGAAAAGAACATTAATGTAGATGCTGTTATTTTGGTTCTACTCTCTTCATCCTTCTAATATTCATAAAGTAGCATACAAGTTGTAAAAAATTAAAATTGTAAAACTGAATGAGGCCATAAAAATCTTTGTCTCTCAATTTAGAGATCCTAATCCCTTTCCCAGTAGAAAAAAATTGATCTTGTAATCATAAAGTATAAGTTTAAGCTCTAGCTCTGATACTAAAACCATCCCTCCTTAAAACTTTCCTCTTTTCTAGATTCATATTTCTCTTACATGTGATCCCTTTTCTTTATTCATGTAGATAACTACCCTAGTTCAGGCTCGTCACTACTTACCTGAACTATTGTCATACTCTCTTAATTGTTCTAGCCTCAAATTTTTATCATTTCCATTGTATCCTTACATGTATATGTGATAGGCATATGAAATGATTCAATGGAAACAAGTGAATCCCCTTCTCAGTAAATTCCATTGGCTCCCTATTACCTCTTAGTGCAAATATACACTTTTCTATTTGGAATTTAGAGTTCTTCACAGTCTACCACCAATCTACCTGTTCAGCTCTCTTATATATACATTTTCACCCCTGCCCCCTTTCATTCCCAAGATCATCCCAACTCACCTTCTTGCCATATGGTAAACTTGACATTACACCTTTCATTTCTGTGACCTTGTTAAGGTATAATCTGATACCAAGTTTCTTCTTTCTTCATATTTACTTCCTAGAATCCTCAGTTTATTGACTGGTTATTTGTCATATGACCATTGGCAAATAATTTAACTGCTCTGAGACGCAGGTTCTGTATCTGAAAATGTAGTGATAATAACTATTATCATCATTATGTTTAAAATATTTTAAATATCTAGAGGATCCTATAACTATTATAGAATAAAATTATAGACTGATAGATCAGGGATAGAAGCAAATATCAAATCTAACCATGGAATTTCAAAGAGATGTTTTTTTTTTTTCCAAGAGGTATGGTACCTTGTTCAAGATGACATAATTATGTTGTTAGTATTAGAGCTAATCAGATTAAAATTTAGGTTTTCATACTCTATTTCACTGCTCTTTCAACTGCAGTGGTTTTTCATGCATAATCTACATGTCCCCTAAATGACTAACCTATATCTTTCTGATTTATTTTTTTAGGAAAAATAGCATTCAAAACTTACCTTATGCTCTTCTGACATGATAATCTTGTTCATGTATGGGTCAAATTTTTTCCACCTAGAACTTTTCAGTGATTCTCAATCATTTACCAAGTCAATGCCCTCAACAATCTGTCAAAACTATTTTTTCAGGTATCACCTCACATTAGTACTCTGTACTCTGATGTTCAGACTCTTGGAATAATTTCTCCTCTCTACCTGCCCTATGAATTTCTACCTCTATGCTTTTGCTCATACTGATCCTTATGTCCTTCCAGTTAGAAAAACCCACCATTTTGCAATTAAATAACTATAAATATTAAGAAGTTTTTCCTGGTTATCAAGTCAAAATTTATGTCTTTGTAACTTCTCCACATTACTTCTGCTCCTTCCTTCTGGGTTAGTTTAATCTAGGAGTGTGTTGTAAATATCTGACATCTCTCTAAAACAAATGTGTACCCACAAAACAAGTTTAAATTTAATCTGCATTACTGACATTTTCCCTATCACTTTTAGTCTAAATAATCAGCAAAGCAAATTAAGCCCTGATTTGTAGCATTTGCAAATTTATGTGTAAATGCTCACGTTCAAAATTTAACAATCTGGTCTTGGGAGCTGGCTCTAGCATATCCCCCATTCTCTGAATGCTAACCCCTCAAACACTTGAAAGAAGTTGTCATTTCCTTTCTGATTATTCTTTTCTCTAGGCTAAGCATCCATGTTTCCTTCAACTGCTCTTCATAGGACAAATACTCAAAGGCTTTATATACTTCAAAGACCCAACCATTCCATTTGCCATCTTCTGAATAATCTCCAGTTTATCAATGATTTGTTAAAATTATTGTACCTATTACTGAACCACATTCTAATTAATTATGTAAGGATAAAGTTTAATGTCTCCTAGATCTAATGAGAAGCAGGAATAGCCAGAGGCAAAAGTATGAGCAACATTTGTTTACTGTGCTCTATTAATGTTTCTTTCTGAAATCTGTCTCTAGAATTGCCTCTTAGCTACCCAGTATCTACCAGTATAGTACCAAAAAGGGCCACAGCAGTGTTTCATTATCAAGTTATTCCCTTTTTTCACATTTCCTCTAGATCTAGTTTCTCATAGATACAATGACCTACAAAGTATATATGAAGTCCCAGTTAGCAACTAATATGTTGCCCTCAAGTCACCTAGTGTCTTAACTGAACAAAGAGAAAACTTCATTCTAAGATCATTGAAGAGTAACTGAAATTATGAGAATTTCAGGCATGATACTATAAAGAGAGAGTTAGCAACAGATGAGAACTTTGGCACCTTCAATCACACCATGCAAGCTTATGTGTACTCTGCTTATAGAGAGAGTAAACTCTCACAAGAAGGATTATCTTTCCCTAGAGCAATGGATCTCAGTTGTGGTTCATGGACCAGTGCTTATCATGAAGTTTCTCCAAGTGACCCAGGACCTCTAATGTTCATAATGTGATGAAGTTTGCAATTGTTCCTGGCCCAGATTAATTAGTCACTTGCAAACTCTTCCCTCATTAGTATTACATACCAAAGAGTGTCCCCAGTTTTCTGGCAAGATTTTACTTTCTTTTTGGCAGGGGCAAATAGGGTGGGTGTCCACATACCAACAGTGTTTGTGAAGCTTTGCCCTGGAGCACGTGCTGTTACCCAATTCCCTTTCCAGTCTGTGATTGTACAGTGATCCCTGGACACAGGTCTGTTTGCTCTAAAGTCCCAGGATGGAGAGTTCTGCCAGCTCCTTTGGAGGGGGGGGGGTGAGATTTTATCCTCTGCCTAAAGATTAGAAAAGACAGAAACAAAATGATCAAACAAGGATTTCTGTGTATTCAACTCCAAGCTGGTTGTTTTTCTTTTTTTTTCCAAGAAGGTCTCTTAGTTCACCCTGTTTTTTCCAAACTTAAACTTAGCCCCTCAAAGCACCTGTCCTAATGACCATTGCTTGAATTTCAGGTCCTAGGTCACATTAGATAGGAGAATTAATGAGAAAACATCTCCATTTTCAAACTAAAATCCCTGTAATGAAACCACTGGTAGAGGGAAATGCAGAAAACATCAGAGCCAGGAGAAGCCAAATCCTCCCTAAATAGAAAGCTGTTCAAAGTTTTCCTGGAGGCGTCAGCGGCTCTTTTCAGAGACACTATCCTCTTTTATGTACGTAATGTTGAGGATTGGGAGGCTTAAGTTTCCTTATTAAGTCAGCAGTTTGTCAAATTCAGCACCCAGGGGACTAGAATAAACTTATTTTCTTTCCTTTTTCCCAGACCAAATTCCACAATTCCTCCCCTCTCCACATTTCACTATTTGCCTGTGGTAGCGACAAGTTCGCCAACACTTCCCACTGAAGCTGTGACTGCTTTTTACATCACCCTGCAGCTGGGAGGGTAGCAAGGAGCAACTGAATGGGAAAGAGATTTAGACAATGCACATTTCCAATGTCAGGTGGTGAGTTCAGGAAGGATGGAAGAGAGTAAGCAGGAAACCCAGCTGTCTGTGTTTGGGAGGAACCTTGATGGACACAGGGGAACATTTTGATATTGCAAAGGCTGGCCACAAACAAGGTCAAGAGTGAGGTCCCGGTTCTTTTTTTTTTTTGACCTATTTATGACCATATTTCCTTCTCAGGCATGTTAACAATTAAATGTATCCTATCTGAGAGGCAGAAAAGAATCCTACCCAACCTCAAACAAGAGGAATGATGATCCTTCACATTCAGATGTTCTCTTTGAACAGAGAAATCTCTTGTACTTTCCATGTGCATATTTTGTAGGAGTAGGATGCATTGGAAAGAACATTAGACTGGGAGACATAAATCCTAGCTCTCTGCATTCAAGCATTTATGTGCCTACTGTGTCAGACTTCTTATAAACTTTAAACATATATAAATAAGGCAATTCCTGACTTCTAGGGAGCTCCTATTTTATGGGTCAGTAGGTAGGAAGGTTTAAAAATTATTCATTGGTAAGTACAGGATATAGTTATTATAAATTTACAGTTCGTTTCTTGTCATAACTTGTACTCCTCTCTGGGACCCCAATGAAACATGGTATCTTTGGGTTAAGATCATTCCCCTTAGAAATGCCTATTAATACTAAGAGATATCCAGGGAAAAGTAGGCCTCTGACATTGGGCTAAACTTACATTAGATTAGGTACCTTGTTATCTAGATACTGAATATGAGTGGGACTAGTTTTAGCAAAGATAGTGGATTATTTCAAGTGGTTTCTTTTCTTTGGTTATAAAGTGCAATATCCCCAAAGATTTATGAAAGTAGGGGATAGGGCTAAAGGCTAAGGTGACACTGACAACTGAAGGAAATTGGAAAACACTCCCTTAGAAAGGTATACTTTTAAGATGAACCTTGAAGGGCCCTAGGGGTGCTAAAATGTACAGATGATAGATTATTTTGGACATGGAATGATGACATGGAAAGTCATAGAGGGAGAGACAGCTTGGTGATGCAGTGGATAAAGCACCTGCTCTGGAGTCAGCCTCAGATCCTTGACACTAGCATGTGACTCTTGGCAAGTCACAACCTTGGTTGCCTTACTTACTGCCCCACCCCACCCCCCAAAAGTCTTAGAGGCAAAAGGTCTCTTGGCTAAAACATGAGAAGCATGTGGGAGGTTGGGGTGGATGGATAATGGATAATTGGCATGGAAAGTTGGTTGGAGTCAGATTGTTAAAGGTTTTAAAGTCTGAAAAGGCATGGTTGTCAAGGAGGAGCCCCTGGAGTTTCTTGTACAGGGGAATAATCTAGTCAAATAGTAATTTTCAGTTAGTAGCTCAGTGGATGCTGGTTTGGACAGAGCAGAGAATAAATACAGGGAGGCCACTTAAGACATCACTTGCAATAATCCAGGGCTGATGAGTTTGAGATGTCTATGAGATATCCAGATGGAAATGTCCAAGAGTGCTTATGAAGGAATTAAATGAAAATAGAAAAAAAAAAGAGGAGAGGAAAGGATGGGAAAGGGGAGCATAAGAAGGGAAGGGAGGAAAGGAAACACAAGCATGATCTAAAAAAATGAAAACTTCCTGAGGCAAGGACTGTTTCATTTTTGTCTTTTTATTCCCTGCACTAAAAAGTACATTGTCTATGATAAAAGCTTAATAAATACTTGATAGATGCTCAGTGACTGAGTTAGCAAAATGAAATAGAGAAAAGAGTGAAATGTTGCATGGAAAGAGACTGATATTATTTCTCTTTTTTTTTTAGTTATTTTTTTTTGCAAGGCAATGGGGTTAAGTGGCTTGCCCAAGGCCACACAGCTAGATAATTATTAAGTGTCTCAGACCGGATTTCAACCCAGGTACTGCTGACTCCAGGGCTGGTGCTTTATCCACTGAGTCACCTAGCAGCCCTGAGACTGATATTATTTCCACATTTAGGACCTTGGGTAATGAAAAATTAAATAAATGAAATATATTTCCATTTAATGAAAACTCCTGGAGCAGTATCATAGGATAGATAAATTAAGTTACTTTTGTGAGGATTTTTTTTTTACTTAGACATCTTCCAAGTTCCACTATAACAAAAAAGTTTCTATTCATGAGAAAAAAATGAAAAACAAAATATCTCCTTACTACATGAAATACAACTACTTTTATTGATCTACCAGTAAGAAAAAAAAAAGAGAGAGCATGGCATAATAATGATTGCAGAACAAGGAAGTTGTGAGTTCAAGCTTTGCCTAAATATGAATTAAGATCCCTCACATGCTCTGTCAATACTAGTGGCCTAAAGTTGACTACATAAGTCACCGCCCCCCCAAAAAAGACATCTTTTCCCTCATCCATCATAATTCCTGGAGAGGACACCATTTAAAATAATCCAATATCCTGGCTAGTGAAATTCCAGTGTTCAAATTCAGAAACTAGACCATGGGATAGCCAGTCTAACTCAAGTTTAGGCTAAAGTCAGGGGACCAGTTTTCCTAGCAGTCCATTAATCTTAATAGGAATTACCAAAGCAATTTATCTTACCTCAAAGATCTCACATCTGGTTGAAATTCTAGATTTATCAAGCTAAAGGATGCAAAATTGAAGTGAATGGGATATAACCTTAAGAAACTGGACTTAGGCTTTCTAAGATACAGTCAAAATGACTGAAATTCTATTAAAATAGCCAAAATAATACAAAACAATGAAGAATACAAAATCTTTGGAATTTGTTTTGGTGCTACCCAAATCCTCCTTTTTCTCTACTTTTATGGCAACTGAATGTCATTGTAAGGATCAGTGAACACTCTCCTTTTGAGAGATTTATCCTTGAATCTTGAATGATTCAGAAACATTGTGATTCTTAGAACTTAACAAAAGAATTCCTGATCCTGGGGAAGAGGGCAATGAGGGAAGTAGTATGGCACTGATGATTTAACAAGTAAGTGGAAGAATCCTTCTGTATTGAGAAATAGCGTGCAACTGAAGGCCCATGTGTAATCTTGTCAAGGTTTCCATGTTCAGCTCTCCCTTGCTAAAAGTCAGAAGGACATATAGGAAGAAAGTTGTCTCCTTGCCCAAGAGAATATAAATGACTCAAAATACTTATTTTGAAATGCTTCATAGTAATTAAAAAAAATCTCTTGAGTAGGATGAGATTCAGGAAATTCTACTCCCCTCATAGAAAGCTAGACTTTGAAAATCCATATGTGAATACCTATGAAATATTAATATCTAATAGATAGAATTCTGGACTTGAAGGCAGGATGTCCTGAGTGCAAATCCTAACTTAGATATTTATTATCTGGGTCACCTGGAGCAAGTCATTTAATCATTGTCTACCTCAACTTTTCCTACCTATAAAACGGGGATGATTGATGATGATGATATCTACTTTTTGTGGTAGTTGTGAGGATAAGATAAAATATGTATAAAATATTTCACAAATTTTAAAGTGCTACATAAATGCTTATCTTCATCATCATCATAGACATAGTCATTGTTGTCATCATCTATTAGTTTTTAAACTTAGGGTCTGACTTCAGGAGTCATTAAGAACCAGGCATCCTAATGTAGTGTTTTTGTCATGCAATGCAATAGGTTTTCCTTAGGGAGTAAAGAAAGAGAAAACAGACAGCATGATTGTTAAGGGAATTTTTAGAAATAAACTCTGTCGGGATTTTTCCTAATTAGACTAATCCTTTAAAACACGTCCCTCCCATCCCCCCCTCCTTTTCAGCAGAGGAGTTAATAATACTGACATTAAGAAATTTTCTGCAGAAGACAATCTTTATTTTTTTTTAAAAGGGATTATGAAGAAACTGTCAATTTGCCCAACAGGAAAAACAAGTGTGCTACTGTGAGAGGGTGAGCTGCTCACCCTTGTCACAGATTGGTTAGGACAGTGTCTGCCATTGCCCGGGCTTATGTAAGATGCTGCTTGCAGTCCTCAAGTCCCATTTCCCAGTTGCCAGCCTCAATCCAAGAGGTCAGCGTGCCAGGTGAATGAAGCCTCGGCTTTGTTTGACTGCACTAGAGTCTATTGCACTGGGACGTTCCGTGCACACAGAAACCCAGACACGCTTATTATACAGAAACCCAGGAAGGGAAGAGGAGGGAAGCTTGTGGGTGCCAAACGCACTGGCCGAAATGCCTGGAAGCTGAAATGAATAGGCAAGAACTTCCTTAGAGCCAAGTCAGCAAAGTCTAGGGAAGGACCGGAGATCAAACGGTCTCTAGGGAGAAGCAGCTATTTAAAGGTGCATTGCAAGGACTTTTAATAGGGTATCACCCTCACAAGTGACGCCCTGTTAGAAAGCTATATTGACTATATTGCAATTTGGGTTATATGCTGAGGTGGCAATTTGTTCACTCCCACTCCTCCACTCTCTAACTGTGAACCATGTCATGCTCAGCTCAAGTATATCATTTTAAAATGTCAAGTCTTAGAGCAACTAGCTTCTTTTTTATAACAAAATCAGCCTCTAGATGGAGATTTATTATACAAATGGAGCTTTTATTGTACTTATACACATTCTCATTCACCACTGTTGGGGGCCATTTACAGCACATTAAACAGACATGCTAGGTTGACATAACAAAAAAAACTAAGGAACCAGAAATGAATTATCATAAAGAATTAACCAAAGGCTCTATTGAATTTTTTCATTTCATTTCTTTTTTTTTTTTTGCAATTGATTCTCTGGCACTGCAGAAGCAGTCACAGTTCCCTACTTATGGAAGCCTCTAAAATGAACCAGGCAGTTTTGATAGATGCATATAGTGACATACATAAATATATACCATATCACAAGATAAAGCAACGTTGCACCAATAATCTGACAAATGTAGTTGGGAAAACCCAACTTTGGTGCTTTTGGAAATGTGTGGAACTGCACAATTGCTTTCTGATGCTACAATATAATAGAATTTAAAATATACATTTTTATAAATTATTAGTGACTAAATCCAATGACTTTTTCTTAATCTTCATTCTCCCTGACCTCTCTGCAGCCTTTGTCACTATTGATCAGTTCTCCTTGATCCATTCTTCTTGCTCGGTTTCAAGACACTGCTTCCACCTCGTTTTCCTCCTGATAAACTGAACACTTCTTCTCCTCTTTCTCTTTTTCAAGATCCTCCCCAGATCATGCCCTCTAACCATAGGTATCACTCAGTATTCTCTTCTGGACAATCCTGTCTTATCGCTCTATACTATTTCATTGGTGATTTCATGAGCTACCATGAATTTAGTAATCATCTTTAAGTAAATGATCCTCAAATCTAACATTCCTACCCCATCCCCTTTAAAGACCTCCAATCTTGCACTTCCAGCTGCCTTTTGGACATCTTGAGTTGAATGTCCAGTAGTCTTAAACTAACTTCATATGTCCAAAAAGAAACTCTTCTTCACCTAACCCTAACCGTCTCCTGTCATCCCCATAATTTTGGAAGATAATAACATCCTCTCAGTCCCTCAGGCTAACAACCTAGGTGTCATCCTATATCCTTCATTTAAAAAAAAAAGCTAGCATGACAATAATCAAAGACAATTCTAAAAGTCTTGTGATAAAAAATGCCATTTATATCCAGAGAAAGAACTGTGGAATTTAAAGGCAGACCAAAGCTTAATATCTTCAATTTTTAAAAGTTGTCTTGGATATAATTTTTTCTTTCTAATTTTTCTTTCCATTTCAGTTTGATTCTTCTTTCACAACATGATTAATATGCATCTGTGTTTAGCATGGTTATGCATGTATAGCCTATATTAAATAGTTTTCTGTCAGGAGGAGGGAAAGGAGGGAGGGGGAAAAATGTGAAACTCACAACCTACCAAAACAAAGATTGCTGAAAATTACCATTTCATGTAGTTGGAAAAATAAATAAAATATTTTTAACCCAAGCAAGTTATACTTCATCATTTGACTTACAATAAAGGATAGAGGGGAAAAAAGCAAGTGGGACAAAGAACCCCACTTTGGGATAGATAGCACAATTGTATAGCAAGTGACAGAGAATTGACCAACTCAACTCCTGCTTTCTCTGACAGGGAAGATATCTTTAGAGTAGGATAGATGAATAAAGTAATTATGGAATTGAAACATAGCATAAGTGTAAGATAAGGCAGGGGGTTACTTAGCAGATATTAATATGTCCAAAGTCATAATTCCTAAACAACCATATACAAATTATATCTGAGTGTATATACATACATACATAAATACATACATGGTCAACAATATACATATATAAATACTATATACAAATTATTATATTTCTACTGTAATATATTTTATAGTTATATATTATACATAACTACATATATTATATAATTATTGTACCCTAACCAATGTTTTTTGACAAATCCTGGAAAATGAGAAAAGGGTTGTCAACAATGTTATCCCCATTCAGAGGAAGAAAAAGAAAACAAAACACACACACACACACAAACACAAAACAACCCTTCTGAATCTGATGAACACTTTATAAAAAATATCTCATATATATATATATATATAGATAGATAGATATATAGATATCTTTCCCTTAATCCTAATTCCTCATAAGGAAAATAACTAATCTGTAAACATGTTTACCAAAAAGTATGTATGTACAATGCTAACCTGGCAATTTGTGTTGAGGGGAGGAGGGTGGGAAGGAAGGATGGATGGAAACTTTGTAATTTAAAAATATACATGTGCATATGGATAGAAAGAAAAAAGAAAGGAAGGAAGGAAGGAAGGAAGGAAGGAAGGAAGGAAGGAAGGAAGGAAGGAAGGAAGGAAGGAAGGAAGGAAGGAAGGAAGGAAGGAAAGTGCTGTCATACTTGAAATATTCAGAGGTCTTAATTTTCCAAAATGAAAGGAAAGGAAGCTTCAAAATATAGACTGTTTAACTTAATTTTTATTTTTTACAATATTACAAAACATTTTAATAGTGATATATTTTATGTATATGTTTTTTAAAATTGGTGAACTTTTCCAATATAGATTTATCAAAATCAGTCATTCAGTCAAACAGCATTCATTAAGGATTTATTGTTTGCCAGGCACTGTACTGTCAGGAGAATATATAAATGAAAAGACAATTCCTTCTCTTATGGAGTTTACTCTACAATGTGTTCTTTAATCATTTATATCAGTGATTTCTGTGATGACCCATAGGTATGTTTATCAAGTCTGCACATAATACAAACCAGGGAAAGTAAGCCAACACATTGAATGACATTATCAGAGATCAAAACATTTTTGATAGCCACTTCTTCTGCTTACTATATGGACAAATAACTATCTACCTGCCTTAAAAGCTTCATCTATAAATTGAGAGCAAGGAACTAGATAGCCTCTGAAGTGCTTCCTGATCCTGGATTAATGGTTTGAACAGTGGGATAGACTGCTTCCTTTTCACATGAAATGAACATTAAATGACTTCTTCCATATTGGGAATAGACAATATAACCTCTGAAATCCCTTCTGCAATTCTGTGAATAAAATTTCAGACTCATATTTATAGATAATTAATTTCAAAAATCAAATATTTTTAAATCTTGTGTAATTACAAAGAAATATGCATATTTTGTCATTGCCATTATATAAATTCTCCCATTCTATACTGGAAGTTTCTTCTAAAAGAAAGAAGTCACGACTATCAAGTCAGCAAAGATCCACTAAAAATGTCTTTTTTAATATAAATATTTTATTTGTTTTCCAACTATATACAACAGTAGTTTCTACCAGCATTTTTATAAGGTTTTGACTTTTACAATTTCGTCCCTCCTTCCCTTCTCTCCTCCCTCCCCCAACAGAAGGCAGTCTGATAGACTTCAATATGTATATATCAAAATTGAATGTATTGAAAGAAAAAAATGTCCTTAAGGAAGAAAAGAATATTAGAGATAGCAAAATAATGAAATCCATAAGACTAGATTTTTTTTAATTTGAAAATAATAATCTTTGGTCTTTGTTTGAACTCCACAATTCTTTCTCTGGATACAAATGGTATTCTCCATCCCCCTAAAATTGTCCCTGATTATTGCACTGATAGAGTGAGCAAGTCCATCAAGGTTGATCATCACCCCATATTGTTAGGGTGTACAATGTTCTTCTGGTTCTGTTCATCTCACTCAGCATCAATTCATATAAGTTTTTCCAGGTTTCTCTGAAATCCCATCGCTTCTGATTTCTAATAGAACAACAGTGTTCCATCACATACATATACCACAATTTGTTCAGTCATTCCCAATTGATGGGCATCCCCTCAATTTCCAATTCTTTGTCACCAGAAACAGAGCTGCAATGAATATTTTTATCCTTTTTCATGATCTCTTCAGGGTATAGACCCAGTAGTGGCATTGCTGGATCAAAGGGTATACACATTTTTGGGCATAATTCCAAATTGCTCTCCAGAAAGGTTAAATCTGTTCACAGTCCCACAAACAATGCATCAGTGTCCCAGATTTCCCACATACCTTTCAACATTGATTATTATCCTTTCTGGTCATATTGGCCAATCTTAAAGGTGTGAGGTGGTACCTCAGAGATGCTTTACTTGCATTTCTTTATTCAGTAATGATTTAGAGCAATTTTTCATATGACTATAGATAACTTTGATTTCCTGACCTGAAAATTGCCTTTGTATATCCTTGGATCTTTTGTCAATTGGAGAATGTCTTGGGTTTTTTATATAAATTTGACTCAGTTCTCTATATATTTTGGAAAGGAGTCATTTGTCTGAATCACTTGTTTCCCAATTCACTACATTTCTTTTGATCTTAGGGTGGTTTTGTTTGTGCAAAAGTTTTTTAATTTAATGTTATAAAAATTTTCCAATTTGTTTTTATAATGTTCTCTATCTCTTCCTTGATCATAAGCTGCCCCCCCTTTCCATAGATCTGACAGGTAAACTATATAAACTATTGCTTATAATATTGTATTTTATGTTTATATCCTGTACACATTTTGATTTTATCTTGGAATAGGGTAGGAGATATTGGTCTAATCCAATTGTCCATCATACTATCTTCCAGTTTTCAAAGCAATTTTTTGTTTATTTTATATTATTACAGTAATGTTGTTGGGAGAGTAATCATAAACCCTTCTCCATTCAAAAAAAAAGATGAGAAACCTCAAGAATAGTGGGAGAGAAAAAAGAAAGTGTACTTAAGTATGTGTTCAGATTCCAAGGGCTCTGTCTCTGGGATGAATTGCCTTTCCCCATCATAACCATCAGAGAAGTTGCTTCACTATTTTCCCCACAGTTGCTATCACTAGTTCTATTTCCCTCCATCCTCTTCCTTCCCACTCTCATCTATTCTATTCTCTCTCTGCTTTAACCCTGTCCCTGTTCAAAAGTGTGTTGCACCTGAGTACCCTCTCCCATGATCTTCCCTCTCTTCTATCACCTATCCCCCCTTCCCTCCCCCCATTCCCCCCTTATCCCATCCCTTTCTTCTCATTTTTATCTAGATTTCTATACCCCATTAAGTGTGTTATTTCCTCTCTGAGCCATTTTTGATGAGAATGAAGGCTCACTCATTCCCCTCACTTTCCCCTATTCCTCTCCATTTTAAAAGCTTTTTCTTGACTCTTATGTGAAATATCTTAGCCCCTTCTTCCTCTCCTATCTCTTCCTCCCAGTACTTTCCATTATCACCCATTGACTTAATCTTTTTTACTATAGTATACCATTATATTCAGCTCCTTCCTGTTCATTGTCTATTTATACTCCTTCCAACTGCTCTTATAAATGAGAAGGTCTATATGAGTTATCAGTATCTTCTTCCCATGCATGAATAGAAGCAGTTCAACATCACTGAGTTCCTCATATTTAATCCTTCTTGTCCACCTCCCTCTATGGTTCCACCAAATTCTACACTTGGAGATCAAACTTTTGGATCATCTCTGGCTGTTTCAATAGGAATGTTTGAAAGTCCTGTTTCATTGAAAGTCCATCTTTTCCCCTGAAAGAGGATGTTCACTTTTGCTGCATAGTTGATTCTTGGTTGTAAACCAAAATCTTCTGCTTTCTGAAATATCGTATTCCAAGCTCTATGAGCCCTTAATGTAGACGCTGCCAGATCCTGTGTAATCCTTACTATAGAACCATTGTAGTTGAATTGCTTGTTTCTGGCAGCTTTTAGTATTTTGTCTTTGACTTGGGAGATTTGGAGTTTGGTTGTAATATTCCTGGCTCTTTTTCGTTTGTGATCTCTTTTAGGAGGTGACCAGTGAATTCCCTCAAGTTCTATTTTATCCTCTGCTTCTAGGATCTCAGCACAATTTTGGTGCATTATTTCTTGAAAAATGAAGTCTAGGCTTTTTTCCTTGTCATGACTTTCAGGTAACCCAATAGTTTTTTTAGGTTTTTGCAAGGCAAATGGGGTTAAGTGGCTTGCCCAAGGCCACACAGCTAAGTAATTATTAAGTGTCTGAGACTGGATTTGAACCCAGGTACTACTGACTTCAGGGTCAGTGCTTTATCCACTACACCACCTAGCCACCCCAACTCAATAGTTTTTAAATTATCTCTTCTGGATCTGTTTTCAAGGTCAGTTGTTTTCCAATGAGATATTTCACATATTCTTCTAATTTTTGTGGGGTTTTTTGGTGTAGCTTTATTTCTTCCTGAGTTCTTGCAAAAACATCAGCTTCCTTTAGTTCCATTCTGCATTTGAAGGAGTTATTTTCTTCAGAGAGGTTTAATCTCCTTTTCCAGCTGGTCAGCTCTGCTTTTGAAAGCATTCTTCTACTCATTTGCCTTTTGTGTTGCTTTTTCCAATTGGCCTAAACTGGTTTTTAATATGTTATTTTCTTCAGTATCTTTTTTGTATTTCTTTCACCAAGTTGCTGACTTGGTTTTCATCATTTATCTGCATCACTCTCATTTCTCTTCTCAATTTTTCCTCTACCTTCCTTAATTGCTTTTCAAAGTTTTTTGAGCTCATCTATAGCCTAAGCCCATTTTATATTTCTCTTTGAAGTTTTGGATACAAAAGCTTCAATTCTGTCATCATCTGAGTATGTATTTTGGTCCTCTGTGGGACCAATGCAATTTTCTATGGTCAGATTCTTCTTTTTCTGTTGTTTGTTCATTTCCTCAGCCTATGACTGATTTATTGCACTTCCAAGGCTTTGAGGGGTTTGAGGGACAACCCACAGGAACCTTAATTCCTCCAAGGTCTTATGAGAGGCTCTGACTGCTCTCTTTCCTGTGTTGATGCCCTCCCCTCTGCCCTGTAGTTGTGAGGATGGTCCCTACTCTGCTATGGTGTTGTGGAAGCCCAGACTGCAACCTGGATCTGAGTGTGGGTAAACAGCTGAGTCCTGCCTCAGGGAGAGCAGAGGGACCTCTGAAGTCTCCCCCAACCCCCTTATCATCTATGGGCTGAGAACTCTGGACATGCTGGGTGGTTCTGCTGGTTCCCCTTGCAGTTTCTCATTTCAGGGCTTCTCTGAAGGCAGAGGTTTTGCTCTGCACTCACTGTGTTATGGCAGAGTTCTCTCACCACCCCTCTGGCTGTCACCAATGATCCCTGGGCTAAGAAGTCTAGAAACCATCCCCTCTACCATGGACCCTGGTCCCCAGCATGACTGTGCTGCACTGTGGCTGTGCTGAAGCTTTTTCCAACCCCCAGTCCCAGACCTTTCCTGTGGAACTTCTAAGTTGTCATAGACTGGGAAATTGTAACACTCAGTCATTCTGCTGTTTCTGCCCCTCCAACTTTTGACCAGAGTCATAATTTGACAGCTTTTGGAGAGATGAATTTCTGGGAATTCCTGCCTTCACACTGCCATCTTGGCTCTGCCCCCAAAGCAGGTTTTAATGGATAAGTAAGTTCTTATTCCAGATGCTGGAATCTGGGTTTATCAAACAGCAGATTACGATAATCATTTCTACTATCTTTTGCAACTAGTCTATTCCACTGATCCACCACTCTATTGCTTAGCCAGTACCAGACAGTTTTGATGACTGATGCTTTATAATATAATTTTAGATCTGGTAAGGCTAAACCGCATTCTTTTGTAATTTTTTCATTATATCCCTTGATATTCTTGACATTTTGTTTCTCCATATGAATTCAGTTACAATTTTTTCTGGCTCACTAAAGTAATTTTTTGGAAGTTTGATTGGTATGGCACTAAATAAATAGTTTAGGTAGAATTGTCATTTTTTGTATTAGTTTGATCTATCCATGAGCAATTGATATTTTCCCTATTATTAAGATTTGATTTTATTTGTGTGAAAAGTATTTTATAGTTGTTTTCATAGATTGGAAGGGAGACTCTCAAATATTTTATGTTGTCTGAGATTATTTTAAATGGGATTTCTCTTTCTAACTATTGCCACTGTTTCTTTTTGTTAATATAATGTGGGTTTATTTTATATCGTACAACGTTGCTACTGTTACTAATTGTTTTCAGTATTTTTAAGATATATTTTTAAGTGTTCTTTATATCTATATCTATATATATATATATATATATATATATAATATTATCTACAAAGAGTGAGAGTTTTGTTTCTTCCTTCACAGTTCTAATTATTTAATTTCTTTCTTCTTTTATTGCTGAAGCTAATATTTCTCAAATGATACTGAATAGTATTGGTGATAACAAGCACCCTTATTTTACCCCTGATATTATTAGGAATGCTTCTAGCTTATCCCCATTGCATATAATGCTTGCTGATGGTTTCAGATAGATATTTCTTATCATTTTAAAGAATGATCCTTTTATTCTTACTCTCTCTAGTATTTTTAGTAGGGATGGGTGCTGTATTTTGTCAAAATCTTTTTCAGCATGAATTGAGATAATCATATGATTTTTGTTAGGTTTGTTATTGATAAAGCCAATTATTCTGTTTTCTGAGTATTGAACCAACCCTGCATGCCTGAAATAAATCCTGCTTGGTCATAGTGTATCATCCCAGTCATAACCTTGCTTCAATTGCTTTGGTAATATTTTATTTAAGATTATTGCATCCATATTCATTAGGGATATTGTTCTATAATTTTCTTTCTCTGTTTTGACTCCTCTTGGTTTAGACATCAGCACCATATAGGTGTCATAGAAGGAATTAGGCAGAGTTCCATCTTCACCTCTTTTTCCAATAAGTTTATATAGAATTGGAACCAATTGTTTTTTGAATTTTTAATAGAATTCACTAGTGAATCCCTCTAGCTCTAGAGATTTTTTTCTCGGTAAATTCATTCATTGATGTCTTGTTGAATTTCTTTTTCTGAGATAGAGTTATTTATGCATTTAATTTCCTCTTTGTTTAACCTGGGCAATTTATGTTTTTGTAAATATTCATCCATTTCACCTAGATTATCAAATTTATTGGCATACAGTTGGGCAATATAGTTCTGAATTAATACTTTAATTTCCTCCTCATTAGTGATGAGTTCACCTTTTTCATTTTTGATACTTAGCAATTTGGTTTTCTACTTTCTTTTATTTAATCAAATTAACCAAAGGTTTATCTATTTTATTATTTTTTTCATAAAACTAACTCTTGGTTTTAATTATTAATTCAATAGTTTTTTGTTTTCAATTTTATTAATTTCTTGTTTAATTTTTAGAACTTCTAATTTGGTATTTAATTGGGGATTGTTAATTTCTTCTTTCCCTAACATTTTTAGTTGCATACTCAGTTCATTGATTTCTTTTCTCTCTATTTTATTCATGTAAGCATTTAGAGATATAGTATATATCCCTTAATGCCTACTTTGGCTATATCCCATAAGTTTTGGTATGCTGTTACATTGTTGTCATTTTCTTGGATGAAATCAGTAAATCTTTCCATAATTTGTAGTTTGATCCACTCATTCTTTAAAATGGGGTCATTTAGTTTCCAATTAGTTTTAGATTTATCTCTCCATGGTCCATTATTGCAAGTGATTTTTATTGCATCATGTTCGGAAAAGGATGAATTCAATATTTCTGCCCTTTTGCATTTGAACATGAAGTTTTTATGACCTAGTACATTGTCAAATTTTGTGTAGGTATCATGTACTGCAGGAAAAAAAGTTCTATTCCTTTCTATCCCCATTCAATTTTCTCCAAAGGTCTATCATGTCTAGGTTTCCTAACATTCTATTTAACTCCTTAACTTCCTTCTTATTTATTTTTGTTTAGATTTATCTAATTCTGAGAGGTATGTTGAAGTCTCCCACCTATAACTAATTCAGCTTCTTCTCTAAGAATCTGGATGCTAGACCACTTGATGCATACATATTTAGTATTGAAATTGCTTTATTGGGTCAGCTAGGTGGTACAGTGGATAGAGCACTGGCCCTGGAGTCAGGAGGACTTCAGTTCAAATATGGCCTCAGACACTTAATAATTGCCTGGCTGTGTGACCTTGAACAAATCACTTAACTTCATTGCCTTAAAAAAATAAAAAAAGGAAGAGCCAAGGAAATCACTTCATTGTCTGTGGTATCTTTTAGGTACCACTATAAGTTTCCTTCCTTATCTCTTTTTTTGCAGCTGCTTTGACTGAGATAAAGATTACTACTCCTGTCTTTTTCACTTCAGCTGAAGCATAATATATTCTGCTGTAGAATTTTGCCTTTATTCTCTATGTATCTCTCTGCTTCAAATAAATTTCTTGTAAGCAGTGTATTGTAGGATTCTGTTATTTTAATTCACCCTACTCTCTGCTTCTGTTTTATGGGAGAGTTCATTCCATTCACATTCAAAGTTATAATTGCTAACTCTTTAATGCCTTCCATGCTATCTTCCCTCCATTTTTATTTTTCCCCTTTTCCCTATTCCTTAGTATGTTACTTCTGGATATCACCTCCTTCTATGTGTGTTTTCCCCCTTCTGTCCAACTTCCTCCCTTTTCTTTCCCCTTTACCTTTGCCCCTTATTCCTTCCCTTCTGTCAGTCCCTTTTTCCTCCCCCCTCATGCTTTCCCCCTCTTAATACTTGAAAAGTAGGATAACTTTCTAAATTAACTGAGTGTGTGTGTGTGTGTGTGTGTGTGTGTGTGTGTGTGTGTGTTTATCCTTTGACCCACATCTGATGTGAGTAAGATTCAGGCAGCTCTCGCCTCCTACCTTCTTCCTCTCTATTGCAATAGGTCTTTTGAACCTCTTCATGTGATGTATTTTACCCCATTCACTCTCCTCCTTTCTCCCATCTCTTTACTACCCCCCCCTTTTTAAGAAGTTATTATTTTAACTCATTCCATCAGACAGACAAGTCATGAGTGTCCGCTACTTCTGGCTAAGTATATTCCTTCTAATAGAGTTGCAGTTCTCAAGAGTTATGAGAAACTGCCAAGTGAGGATGTAGTCAGTTCCATCTTGTTGAAAAAGTTTTATTTTTCTTTTCCTCTTTATACCTTTTCATTTATCTCAGATCTCCTGTTTGAAGTCCAGATTTTCTGTTTATTGCTGGTCTTTTCATCAGGAAAAGTTGAAAGTATCCTATTTTATTAAATGTCCATCTTTTCCCCTGGAAGGAAAGGCTCAGTTTTGCTGGATAGTGAATTCTTGGCTGTAATACTAGTTCCCTTGCTCTTCAGAATATCATATTCCAGACCCTTTGATCCCTTATTGTTGATGCAGCCAAGTCCCGTGTAATCCTGACTGTGGCTCCTTAGTATTTAAATTGTTTCTTTCTGGTTACTTGCAAGATTTTTCTCTTTGATCTGGTAGTTCTGGAGTTTGACCACAATATTCTGTGGTGTTTTCATTTTGAGATCCCTTTCAGGAGAGGATTGATGTAGTCTTTCAACAACTATTTTGCCCTCTCTTTCCATGATATCAGGGTAATTGTCCTTCACTATATCCTGAAGTATTGAAGGCAGGCTTTTTTTTGCCTTCAAGTTGTTCAAGAAGTCCTATAATTCTTTAATTGAATCTCCCAGATCTATGTTCCAGGTCTGTAGTTTTGCCAATGAAGTATTTCACATTTTATTCTACTTTTTCTTTTTTTTTTTTGGTTTTGTTTAGCAGATTCTTGGTGTCTCATAAAATCATTAGTTTCCATAGTTTCCAATCTTTTTTTTTTCAAAAGAGTTTTCATTTACCTTTTGCATCTCCTTTTCCCTTCTATTTTTGAAGGAATTTTCCTTTTGCCCAATTGTGGTTTTGTGAGAATTATTTTCTTTTTGTACTTGTTTCATTATATTATTGAAGGATTTGTTTTCTTGTTGCAAGATGTTAATTTTCTCTTGCAAAGTATTAATTTTCTCTTGTGTTTCTTTTCCCAATTTTTCCATTTGATTTTTAAACTCCTTACTAATCTCTTCTAAGAAATCTTTCTGGGCTGGAGACCTATTCATATTCTCCTCTGAAGTTAGTCTTCTCTGAGTTAGGATCCTTGTCTTCAAAGTAACATTCAATGGACCCCTCTTTACACTGGCCTTTCTTCATTTTGGGTCCTGTCCCTTGGACTTGTGCTGGGGGCAAGGACTGGTTCACAGATCTTTGGTGTTGAGCTCCCTAGAAGCTTTGACCATTTCAGGGGTTATTTAGCAAGTCAACTTTTAAGGAATGCCAGAAGATTTCTCTGACTTGTCTATGTATAGTGGCCCATTCCCTAGGTGGGAGTGGGGTGGTTAGACAGGATCTAGGCTGTCTTTGAACAATGTGGGCTGGGGGCTAGATAGTTAATCTAATTAATCCCCAATCTGCACCAGGGGAGATCTGCCCACCACACTTAAGCCTTAGGCTAAGGTTCAAACACCAAGGGGAGGCCTTTTGTTCTGGAGAAAGTCTAGTTCTCTCACAGGAATGGGGGGAGGCGACTCCCCTGAAAACACAGGGTTCAAGGCCTGGGTCTTCCAGACTAGCCACGCTTACAGGATAGATGACTGGACCACTATACTTGAGCTCTCCTGCCCTCCAGGCATACAACAAATGCTTCCACTGCTGTTCTCAGGTCAGTCCCTTGGCCTCACCCCACTACTATGCTGGGTCTCTGGTCTCTGCTCACTCACACACCCCTGTGACAGACTTTGTTGGTGTATGTTCTTCTCTTCAGTTCTTTTTTGGGTTCTGTGGATCCAAAATCTGTTAAGAGGCTTTGTTCATGTTAGTTCTGAGGGAAAGCCAGGAGAGTTTAAAACAGTGCCTGACTTCTCTCCGCCATCTTGGCCAGAAGACTTTTTATTTTTAAAATAATACCAACAAGGTATGAAAAAATATATATTTAAGGACTGGTCTTTGCCAGGCATTGTGGTAATATTGGGGGCACAAAGACAAAAATATCCCCTGTGCTCTTGGAATTAACAATCTAAGTGCTTCTTTTGCTACTTTTCTGGCCCTCAGGTTAATCATTTTTAATGTAGGGATATTTTCACTACATGTCATAGAGTTTTTGTGTGTGGAAAGTACTTTAAATACCTCAAAATATTATATAATTGTGATTATGATTATTATATTATTGAGTACTGATTAATGGTTTCATCAGGACAAAACCTTACTAAATAGGACAGTTCATTTACATGTATTAGAATCAATTGAACAATCTATGCCAAAGAAGAGTAATTAATGGATGGATATAAACTTGGAGAGAGAGTTCTACTGTAGTAGACTCTGTCCTTAAAATTCTTGATGTTTATTCTAAGATGATAGAACAGGCAATAGAGTTAAAAATGTCAATCAAAATAGTGATTTTGTATCATATAGACAACATCAATTGATCCTTTATGTTTCTCTTTTTAATAGATTCTTAGTCTTAATTAAGACATAGTCTTAATACCTGCTCTAAAGAAGACTTTGGAAAAATCTGTGTTTGATGATGTGACATGAAGCTCAGAGACAGAGCTATAATTAGGAATTCTGTTGTCCCAGACTCAAAGTATAAAAAAATCCTGGGGCAAAAAACAAAGAATATTTCTTATAATCAATTTATGTTTAAATTGATAGTTAACTTAATAACATTAAAATAACAATTCAAACAATTGAGTTGGGTAGGAAACAAGACTATTAGACTAGGGAAGAAAACAGAGTTGGTCTGGGAAGAAGCTCCCTTGACTTGTGCTTGCTTGGGTAAAAACAATGTCATCAGTTAGTTTATTCTTTAAATTAACTATTCATTCTTGCTAATTGTTTGCTAACTCATTTTCTTCTAACTTGCTTCAGTAGTTCAAGTTCTTTCAAAATGTAAAAAATAACCCTTTTCTAAATTGGGTGATCTTTATATTTATTGCATCCTCTCAATTTTGCCAGTCCCAAAAGGATAGAACACTACTCAGAACAATGAACTAAATCCAAAGGAATGCAATTGGTTAAAAAAAGATCTCTCAACATAGATTAAAAACAAACATGAAAACTAGCACAAATTTAAGATTGGACCAATGTGATTAAATATAAGTTCACATGGAAAAACCATAGTGATCCTAGTTGACTATCAAATTTTCTTTGAATTAACTTTTAGCATATAGTTTTTTTTGAAGAAAAATAAAATAGTTCTTTAAGCTGGATGATGTTCCCAGTGTTGCAGATGATGATTCAACCATATTCTTCCTTGGGAAAAAGCACCTTTTGATACTACACACAGTTATAGCTTGAGAAACTTTACCTCATTTCAGGAAAGCATTGCCAAACTAAAGTGTGTCTAGAAGATATAAAATTAGTGAAAAGAAAAGTGATAAGGGGTCAATGTCAATTTAAGGGTAAATCAATATTGGAACTCATTGACCTGTTATTTAACTGTGAATCATTTGTCATTTTAATCATTTATTTGGATCAGGAGAAAGATAGTATGACTCTTGGAACCTCAGATAATGTGACCGGGGAAAGGCCATCAAAACTATTGAATGACAGAATCAGCACCATCAAATCTCTCAACAGGCTACACCAAAGATTTGAATCTAATATATAATTATATTAACTTAAGCAAAGTATGAAATTCCACATGAGTATAAAAATATACCTCACAATTGTACATCTCAAATAAAGAAAAGGGAAGATACAGTAAAATAAATTTTCCTAAGAATAAGATCTAGAAATTTTAGTGAAATGGCAGTACTATTTGATATAATGGGTTGATATAGCAACCTGCAAACCTACCATTACATTAATCTTCATTAATAGAGTCATGACATCCAGAAGGGAAGATGTGATACTCCCTCAATATCTGGAACTGACTGAAACAAATATAAAGTATCATGTTCAGTCCTGGGCTTTAAGTTTTAGGGTAAGTAATTAGGATGTAGTATCAAGAACCAATTGGAATAATGATTTCTTCAAGGAAATGAATATTTTTAACCTAGAAAAGAGGATTTGTTATCTCCATTTTGTTTTCTAACTTTTCAATTTTTTTATTCATTTTGAACTGAAATATGAAAAGAAACAAAAAAGCACAACATAAAAAGAGAATTCAATATAAAAACATGAATTTACATTTCACACTGTTTCCTTTTTTTTTGGAAAATTATGTGATGAATACCACTCAATATTTTCAAAACTACCTTGCTTTATGCATTTCCTTCTAAATTTTCTTTTTTTCTGCTATGTACCTTTTATTTTATTCCCTCTTCCTGCCCACCCTACTCTAGAGAAGGCTACCATTAGACACACAAATATATTTTTATTATTTCAGTAAGTTGTCATGCTTTTCTAAAAATCAACTAGTTTATCATTTCTTATAGCATAACAGTATTCCATCAAAACTATAGACCAAACTTGCTTAGTCAGTTCCCCAAATGATTAGTATCCCTTAAATTTCTTATTCATTGGTACCACAAAGAGAATTGCTATAAGTATTTTAGAATGTATAAGTTCTTTTCCTTTTTCCCTAATTATCTTGGGGAGAAACCTAATAATTGTATTGCTGGGTTAAAGAGTAGCACTATTTTATAACATTTTGTACATAATTCCAGATTAATCTACAAAATGGTTGGACCAATTTATAGTTTCACCAATAGGGAATTAGTGTCACAACTTTTCTACATCCTCTCCAACATTTTTCACTTTCCTTTTTTATCATTTTAGTAGATCTGATAGGTATGAGATGATGCCTCAAAGTTATTTCTATTTACATATCTCTAATCAGTAGTGATTTAGAGCACTTTTATAAGAATTACATAGTTTTTATTTCTTAATTGTAAAACTGACTTTTCATATCCTTTGACCATTTTTCACTTGGGGAATGACTTTATTTAAATTTGATAAGATTCTTTATATGTTTGAGAAATGAGACAGTATATAACACCCCCTCTCCAATTTTCTGTTTTGTTTCTAATCTTGGCTACATGGTTTTTATAAATACAAAAAAAATTGTTTAATATAATAAAAAAAATCTCTTTTTGCACTTCACAGTGTTCTCCATTTTTTGTTTGTACATAAACTGTTCTCCTAATCCTAAGTCTGATAGATAATAATTCTTCTAATTTTCTTACAATATCTTCATTTAGAACTAAGTCATATGTCTTGTTAAATGGTGTAAGGTGTTGGTCTATGACCAATTTCTACTATATTGCTTTCCAGCTTTCCCAATATTCTTTGCCAAATAATGAATTCTTATCCCCCAAATTTAAATCTTTATATTTGTCGAACACAAAGTCATTACATTTCCTTGTTAATATGTATTGTATATCTAATTGGTTCCATTGATCTGTCTTTCTATTTCTTGGTCAGTACCAGATATTTTTGATTATTCTTGTCTTATGATATATTTTAATATTTCTTCCCTTTACATTTTTTTTTGGTTTTTATATGGCAGTGGGGTTAAGTGATTTACCAAGATCACACAGCTAAGTAGGTAATAAGTGTCTGAGGTTGAATTGAGTCAAGAAGATCTAAATTTTTACCAGCTGGGTGACCCTGAGCAAGTTACTTAATCTTTTTCTACTTCAGTTTCCACACCTGTTAAGTGGGTATAATAATGGCAAATATCTCTCAGAGTTAGGACAAAATGAAAAATGTGTGAAGTTCTTTGCACTTCTATATAAATGTTGGATACTATTATAAATAGTTATTATTAACTATTACTAAAATATTTTAATTTTTAACAGTTATTTTTTATAAAAAATTAAGACATAAGGGGGAAACTTTAGAGGAATTCAAAAATAGAACAAGTTCTCTTAGGATTTTTGGAATTATTAAACTGGGGGAATTTAGAGCTATTGTATTTGAAATTCTTATGAGGAAAATGGAACACAGAATATTTAAGTGACACATTCATAGCCACACAGTTAAGAAAGTGACAGAATGTAGATTGGCAATGCTTTTACTCTCTGAGGAAGTCTTGGAGCAAAGACTGGATGACCTTGGCAGAGATATTAAAAGAATTCATGCTTTATGCAAGATGACTTTGTTAGGGTCCTTCCAACTCATTGTCAGGCATCATATGAATGTTTAATTTAATGTCTGTAACCTCAGAATCTAGAAAAATTATTTGATGCATAGCAGATATTATAAGTGCTCAATGAATGGTATTGCATAATGCTATATATAGAAAGTATTGATTAGTTAGAAAATCATGAGGATTTTTGGACAGTGACCTAAATATGGGGCCATCAATTCATTTCTCTAAGGCAATAGAAATAGTATTCCCAGGGTCTGTCTTTAAAGTGTTTGCTTGGGGGATGGCCCATGCATGCTTGAAAGAAATATATACACATACACAGACAGACAAAGGAACATATCAACAAGTACACATTAATATAATATGAAATGCTTAAATTTTATACTGGAAAGTATTAGATAATTATGCATGTTGGATAAATATGATAAATAATATCATTGTCATTGCCAAAGGGATTCTTTGCACAATATTAGTTTATGTAGGGTGGAGTTAACCAGGAAAGGCTTCAACTCAAAAGGAGGGAGTTTGTGGTTGTGTTATTTCTTTTAAAACTTACATACTATATTGTCTTTATTTCTACTTCGATTAAGGTGGTGAAGGGGGTCATATTCTGTAACCCAGTGGAAAAGACAACTATATAAATCCTGAAGGTTAAAAAAAACCCTTCAATTGCTTGACACCAAAGAGGGGGAAATCACAGACCCTTCTTTACTTGGAGCTCAGAGGACTCTCAAGCAAAGGGCCCTTTGAAACCTGGCCCTCAGCAGACAGCAGCTGCTGCAGTTTCAAAACCAATTTCCAACCATCCTGATCCACCGTGTCCTGAGACTTGACTCTGACACAATGGTATTCAGACTTTGGTTTTGGACTCTGACCCTGCCTTTGGCTTTCTCTGATTCTGGCTTTAGTCCTAGTTTGGTCTCAATTCCTGAGCACTCCCTTGGTGAACTGGCAGAATTTGTTCAGACCTGATGGAAAGCTTCCCTTAAGGTACCTGGTGTACTCCCCCCTTCCCTGACATTTTCCCTGGGTGGAGCCATCCCAGAAAGTGATCACTGAATGTCTCAGCCAGAAGTCATACAGAGCTTGCTATATGTGACTAACCTTTCCTTTCTAAACATGAACCAGAGGATGTGAACAGAATCTTTCCCCCTCCATGACCAGAGAATTGATGTTCCTCATCACACAGGGACCAGTCAGCCAGCCAATACCTTCTGCTATAGCTGGTTAATTTTCTGTGTTCTCAGAGTGAAAATTAGGCAGACAGAAGGAAGAATATTCAGTAAACACTTTGAAGCCAGTCTCCCTAAAACTCAGTAACAAATGGAAAAAATTCATCTCAAATCAGGAAATAAAAAACATGCAATCAACTAAGTTATAAAGACAAATTTTGGCCACTATACGAAAACAGATTTTTATAATAAAAAGAAACTTTCCACTTATTAGCACTACCACAGTTTCCTCCAAATGAATCCAAACTCTGTTATTAATTGTAGGCAACTTCCTAGGAATGGAATCAGACTTGTTCATGCATAAATTAATGTGAGATTTGCCCTGATGGCTTTTTTTCTGACAACTGAATTTCTTTGGGTTTTATAGATCATTTCAAAACAGGGGTGATAGAAAGGACAGGTGGCTACTCCATTTTTAAGTGTGTCAGCTTTATAAGGAGCAGAGCAAGGAAGAAGAAAAAGGAACAGTTCATGTGAACAAATAATTTCTAGTAGTAGCAAATCTGCCAAAGAAGATGTTTACTATAGAGATTTTGCTATTCATTGAAATACTATATTAAGTATATTGAGTTACCTTTAGGAAAATAAATGTAAAGTGAACTACTCTTTTGATATCATAATAAGAAATTGATCATCCAGTATTCCTCATGGAATTGAACAGAATTTTGTCAACACTGAATAGTAAAATGTCTTTAAGAAAAGGAAAACAAATTTTGAGTATAAGGTTTTTAGAATGATTCTAAACAAATGAAAGAGTTGAAAGAAGAATCTAGATAACTCAACTGAATAAGTTTTTGTTTAAATTATATAAATGATTTGTATAAAAGAGTTTTAAATTATGCAGATAAATCAATTAACTAATATTTACTTTTCATCAGCTATGAACTCAGTGCTGTGCAGAACAATAACAAATACAGAATAAAGTATAAGATGTGGTTTTTCACTTTATGGAGTTCATAATTGAAAGAGACATAACTAAAATACATTAAGCACCACTTTATAATTATACATAAGACAATGAAGCATTTAATGAAGTCTACAGTTCATTATGTGGCAAAGGCTATATGTAAGTTCTGTGTCAGTCAACAAGCTTTTATAAAGCACTCAACATGTACCAGGAATTGGGTTAAAACCCTGGGGAATCAGAGAAAGCCAAAAATATGATTTCTGCCCCCAAAGAGCCAACATTCTCTTGGGGTGGGAGGAGAATGGGAGAGAGAACATGTAAACAACTATTTAAAAATATTTGATAGAAAACTGTAAAAGGAATATAGAGAACAGAAAAGAATTGGAGTAGACCCTGAAAGGTTCTTGCAAAAGATGAAATTTGAGCTAATTTTTTAAGGTAACAGGAGAAGCCAGGAAGCAGTGGTGAGAGAGAGCAGAATATTCTAAGTCCATTAATAACCACTGCAGAGTTGAGAGAATAAATTCAGGTATTATCTGAAATGTAAAAGTGCTGGACACCTAAGTGACACAGTGCATAGAGAATCTAGCCTAGAGTCAAAAAGACTCATCTTCCTGAGTTCAAATTTAGTCTCAGACACTTGACCCTGAGCAAGTCATTTAACCCTGTTGGCATCAGTTTCCTCATTTATAAAATGAATTGAAAATGGAAATGGAAAACTACTCCAGTAACTTTGCCAAGGAAATCCCATATCAGGTCAGGAAGAATTAGATGTGACTGAAATGAATGAACACCACCACCACTAACAACAACAGCAACAATATGGACTGAAGGGTATAGGGTTCAAGAACTCTGAAAAACTAGGAAGGGGTAAGGTAGTGGAGGACTTGTAATGCCAGAAAATTTCACAATTGATACTAGAGTATTGCCTACAATTGAGATTCTTGAACAGGATGGAGAGAGTTTAGATAAGAGGTGATGGCCTATAATAAATTTTGAGAATAGTGAAGAGTAATTAGTCTAACTCTTAAGAAGACAGAAATAGCAAGATCTAGCAAGGAATGATAAATGTGGAGTGTATCTAAGGAGGAGTAGAGGATGATATCAAGTTTTAAGGTTGAATGTGATTGGGATGATGATGATGCCCTCAACAGTGATAAGAAAATTGGGAAAAGGTAAATGATTAGTTCTGATTTTTGGCATGTTGATTTTGAGATCTACAATTTAAAGTATAGAAAAGTCAAGTGGATACTGGAAGAATAAGATGCATGAGAGAACTTTGAGCTGCATATATAGATCTTATAATTCTCACATTGTCATTAAATTGTGGCCCTGTTTTCCCTGCTCTAGATGTTCTCCAGGCTGTTGGTATTTTTATATTGTGATGCCAAGAACTGGAAATAATATTCCAAATGTTGTCTCAGGAAGAGAGCAGGGAATCTCACCTCCTAATTCCTCTCTTAGGGCAGCCTAAAATTTCATTATTTTTCTATTTTTCTTGAAATAGTACTCTGCTTTCTATTGAGCTTACTTATTATGTGTCTACTATGTGTCAGTTACTATCCTAAATGCTTTAAAATATTATGTCATATAATTCTCAGGCATACTCTGGGAAGAAGATGTTACTATAACTTGAATTTTACAGTTGAAGAACCTGAGGCAGAGAGTTAAGTGATTTGTGTAGGGCTAGTATTTGAACTTAAGTTTTCCCAACTCTAGACTGTTTTCTCTATCCATTGTGTCATCTACATAGGATTAGGAGGAAAAAAAAAATTATATTTGAAATATTTATTTACAGTCATATTTATTTATTTATGTCTATATTATCATCTATAGTCACACACCTATGTTTGTGAATATGCACAAAAATGCACACATACATACATACACACAATTGAGTTAAATTCTTTATGATCTCACCACATCAATTTCGTCCATGGGATTTTTTTGGCATTGATAAACTGACCTACCAGTGACCAGCTACTAAATATCTGAAGCTAGATTTTAACTCAAGTCTTCCTGACTCCAGACCCAACACTCTATCCATTAAGCCGTATATATATTATATATTATATGTTATACATTTTACATTATATGTTATATATTATATGTTATATATTATACATAATAGAGAGATTTATTGATTCACAGATCTTAGGTAAAGAATCCCTGTTCTCTTCTGATCAAGATGGCAAAGAGAAGACAGGTACAGTTCTAAAATCTTGTGATTTTCCCCCATCTATGATATGAAACAAACCTCAACAGAAATCCAATCGACAAAACCCAGAAAGAACATCTACCTCAGGATTTGTCTTCCACAGCCTGGTGAGTCCAGGGCACCGTGGGTGGATCAGCTTGATTAGCTGCTGAATTGGAGCTGGGGAGCCCGACAGCCCCAGAGCTGGATCTGCCTGATCAGTGACCAGGCTAGACCACAGGGGGCTTGAGTCAAATAGGGAGCAGAGGCATTGGGATTGGCGCTGACCCTCTGGAGCTTGCCGACATGGCTGGGAGGAGAGTTCCCATGCAGGAGAGATATGGATACCATCCCTGCCCTCCTCTAGTCTGAGGAACTCAGAGTCCATGCCTCCATTGTGGCTGAGGCCTTTTCCCAAAACAAATACAATTATAGATTATTAATGCCTCAGGCACAGGTGTGTGAGCAGAAGAACTAACTCAGCTGACAATAGGGAGAGGGATGACCTCACCCCAGGGTAGAGTCCATCATTGATTGAAGGCAAAACTATTTAACAGTTACAATCACTCCCTTCAGGCTAAGGGACTAGGCCTCAATCAAAGTCACAGATACTCCATAGAAAGCAACCAGCATCTCCTACTGGCCAGCTGAAGATATTGCACTCAGTGAGCAAAGCCTCTAGGGATCCCAACACCAAACCTCTGTGAACCAGCCCCTCCCCAACTCAAGGTCTTAGCAAAATGAAGAAAGGTCAGCTGAAAGGTGGATCCATAGAAAAATTCTTGGAAGGAAAAGACCCTAACTCAGAGAGACCTAGAACCTCTGTGAATATGATCTGGTCTCCAGCACAAAAAGACTTCCTTGAAGAAATAAGGAAGGAGTTTAAAAATCAATTGGAAAATTTGGGAGAAAGGATTAATACCTTGCAACAAGAAAACAAATCATTGGAAAATACAATTGGTTAAATACAAAAATGAGACCAAATCACTCAGATCCTCATTTGGCCAAATGCAAAATGAGAGTAAATTTCTCAGATCATCAATTGGACAAATACAAAATGAAAATAATTCTCTCAGATCCTCAATTGGGCAAATGGAAAAAGAAAATAATTCTTTCAAAACCTCAATTAGCAGGGTGGCTAGGTGGCGTAGTGGATAAAGCACTGGTCTCAGAAACTTAATAATTACCTAGCTGTGTGGCCTTGGGCAAGCCACTTAACCCATTTGCCTTGCAAAAAAAAGCCTAAAAAAAACCCCTCAATTGGTCAAATGGAAAGCTCTTTCAAAAATAGAATTGACCAATTGGAAGAGCAATTGCAAAAGGTAAATGAAGAAAACTACTCTCTTAAAAAAAGAATGGAGTCTATGGCGAATGAGTTCATGAGACAGCAAGAAACTGTTAAATAAAATCAAAAAATAGACAACATAAAAGAACATGTAAAATACCTCATCAGCAAAACCACTGACCTCAAGAATAGGTCGAGGAGGGGTAACCTGAGAATTATTGGACTTCCTGAAAACATTGCAGAGAAAAAAAGCTTGGCCTTAATACTACAGGATCTAGTGATGGAAAATTGCCCTGTTATCATGCAACCAGAGGGCAAAGTAGCTATTGAAAGACTATATTGATCCTCTCCAGAAATAAATCCTAAAAGAAAAACACCAAGAAATGCTGTGGCCAAATTCCAGAAATATCTGATAAAAGAGAAAATCCTGCAAGCAGCAAGAAAGAAACAATTCAAATACCAAGGAGCAACAGTAAGGATTATGCAGGACCTAGCTGCATCAACATTAAGGGATCAAAGGGCCTGGAATAAGATATTCTAAAGAGCAAGGGAGCTTGGAATGCAGCCAAGAATCCACTATCCCACAAAGCTGAGCCTTCTTTTTCAGGGGAAAAGATGGACATTTAATAAAATGGAAGAATTCCAAAAATTCCTGATGAAAAGACCAGAGCTAAATAGAAAATTTGGTCATTAAGCAGGAGGTTCAAGAGACACATGAAAAGGTAAAAATAAAAGGGGGTAAAGAAAAAAAACTGCCATCCAATAAAATGAAACTGGCTATATCCCAGCATGGGGAAAAGATTCTCATAACTCTTAAGAATTGTAACTCTAACAAAGAGAATATACCTAGCCAGAAGTGATGTACACTCATGACTTATCCATGAGACTGCTATCCAATAGGATGAAACTGGCTATAACTCTACTTGGGAGAAAGACTCTAATAACTCTCAAGAATTGTAACTCTATTAGATAGAACGTACTTGGCTATAAGTCACTGATACTCAGAATTTTCTATGACTCAGATAGAATGATTTTTTAAAAACACTACCTCCTTAAAAAGGAGGAACAGGAAGGAGATGGGAGAAGGGACGGAATTGAATGGAATAAATAAAAGGTACAAAAGGTACAAAATACCAATGGTAGTAAAAGAGAATAAGGGAGGAGATGAGAAACATCTGAATCTTCTTCTCATCAGACTTGGCTTAAAGTCAACTTACAAACAAGTGCAGTTAACTTAAAAAACATCTAACCTTTCAAGTATTAAAAAGGAAAAGGGGGAGGGGGATGGAGAAAGGGAGGGGGGACAAAGGGTAACTAACAAAAGGAAGGGAAGGGAAAAGGGAAAAAAGAGAAAGGAGAAAGAAAGGGGCTGGGCAAACACACTGAAGGGGGTGGTATTCAGAAACAAAATACTGGGGAATATGGATGATGGGGGGAATACAAATAGAGGGAAGATAGCATGGAGGGAAATAATAGCAATTATAACTTTGAATGTGAATGGGATGAACTGTCCCTTAAAACATAAGCCAATCGCAGAGTGGATTATAAACCAGAATCTGACAATATGCTGATTGCAAGAAACACATTTGAAGCAGAGAGATACATATAGAATAAAGGTAAAAGGTTGGGGGAAAATATATTTTGCTTCAGCAGAAGTGAAAAAAGCAGGGAATAGCAATCCTTATCTCAGACGAAGCAGATGCAAAAATCGATAGTGTAAAAAGAGATAAGAAAGGAAACTATATTCTCCTAAAAGGTACTAGAGACAATAAAGTGATTTCAATACTGAATATATATGCACCCAATGGGATAGCATCTAGATTTGTAAATGAAAGGCTGAAAGAAGTACAGTAAGATTCTACTAGTGGGAGACCTCAAACTCCCACTCTCAAATCTAGATAAATAGAACCATAAAATAAATGAGAAAGAAGTTAAGGAGGTAAATAGATTGTTTAAAAAACTAGATATGGTAGACTTATGGAGGAAACTGAATGGAGATAGAAAGGAAAGGAATATACTTTTTTCTCTGAAATACATGGCACTTATACAAAAATTGACTGTGTACTGTGGCATAAAAACCTAATGATCAACTGCACAAAGGCAGAAATAGTGAATAGAGCTTTCTCAGATCACAATGCAATAAAAGTCATATGCAATATTGGGCCAGGGAGATATAGACCCAGAACCAATTGGAAATTGAATAACCTCATTTTAAAGAATGAGTAGATCAAAAAACAAATTATAGAAAAAGTAATCATTTTATCCTAGATAATGATAATAATGAAACAACATACAAAAACCTAAGGGATTCACTCAAAGTGGATGTCAGGGGAAATATTATATCTTTAAATTATTATATGAATAAATTAGAGAAAGAGGAAATCAATGAACTAAATATGCAATTAAAAAAATTAGAGAAAGAACAAATTAAAAATCCCCAATTAAATACCAGTATAGAAATTCCAAACATTGAAGGAAAAAATAATAAATTTGAAAGCAAAAAACACACTGAATTTATAAATAAAACCAAAAGTTGGTTTTTACAAAAAAACCAAAAAAATTGATAAACCTCTGTTTAAATTGATTTAAAAACAGAAAGAAGAAAATCAAATTGCTAGTATCATAAAGGAAAAAGGTGAACTCAGAACCAATGAGGAGGAAATTAAAGTATTAATTTGAAATTATTTTGCCCAAATCTATGCCAATAAATTTGACAATCTAAGTGAAATGGATGAATATTTACAAAAATATAAGTTGCCCAGGTTAAATGAAGAGGAGATTAAATACCTAAACAACCATGTTTCAGAAAAAGAAACTCAACAAGCCAAAATTGAACACCCTAAGAAAAAAATCTCCAGGGTCTGATGGATTCATAAATGAATATAAACTCTTTGGAAAAATAGGGGAAGATGGAACTCTGCCTAACTCTTTCTATGAAACCAATAATGTGCTGTTACCTAAACCAGGAAGAGTTAAAACAGAGAAAGAAAATTATAGACCTATCTCCCTGATGAATATAGATGCAAAAATCTTAGATAAAATCTTAGCAAAATGCTTACAACAAGTTATCACTGGGATAATACACTATGATCAAGTGGGATTTATCCCAGGAATGCAGGGTTGGTTCAATATAAGGAAAACTGTTAGTATAATCAATTATATCAACAACAAATCTATCAGAAATTATATGATCATATCAATAGATTCTGAAAAAGCTTTTGATAAAATACAGCACCCATTCCTACTAAAAACACTACAAAGGGTAGGAATAAATGGACTGTTCCTTAGAATAATTAGCAGTATCTATCTGAAGCCATCAACAAGCATTATATTCAATGGGGAAAGGCTAGAGGCATTCCCAATAAGATCAGGGGTGAAACAAGGATGCCCATTATCACCACTACTATTCAATATCATATTAGAAATGTTAGCTTCAGCAATTAAAGAAAAAGAAATTGAAGGAATTAGAATTGGGAAGGAAGAGACAAAACTCCCACTCTTTGTAGATGACATGATGATTTACCTAGAGAATCCCAAGAAATCATCCAAAAAACTACTGGAAACAATGAGACAAACTTTAGCAAAGTTTCAGGATATAAAATAAACCCTCATATATCCTCAACTTTTCTATATATGACTAACAAGATACAGCAGGAAGAGCGCTAGAAAGAGAAATCCCATTCAAAGTAACCTCGGACAATATAAATTACCTGGGAGTCTATTTGCCAAGGCAGACTCAGAAACTTTTTGAAAACAATTATAAAACATTTCTCACACAAATTAAATCAGATTTAAATAACTGGGCAAACATCAACTGCTCATGGATAGGTAGAGCTAATATAATAAAAATGACAATTGTACAAAAACTAAGCTACCTGTTTAGTGCCCTACCAATCAAAATTCCAAAATATTACTTTAATGAGTTAGAAAAGTTGTAAGTAAATTCATATGGAGAAATAAAAAAGTCAATCAATAATTTTCAGGGATTCAATGAAAATAAGTTCAAAAGAAGGTGGCTTAGACCTACCTGATTTAAAATTATATTATAAAGCATCAGTCATCAAAACTGTCTGGTATTGGCTAAGAAATAGAGTAGTGGATGAGTGTAATAATGATTATGGTAATCTGCTGTTTGATAAACCCAAAGAGTCCAGCTATTGGGATAAAAAAAAACTCTCTCTTTAATAAAAACTGCTGGGAAAATTGGAAGTTAGTATGGAAAAAACTTAGATTAGACCAACACCTCACACACTATTCCAAGATAGGTTCCAAATGGATACAGGATTTAGACATAAAAAAACAATACTATAAGCAAATTAGAAGATCAAGGACTAGTTTACCTGTCAGATCTATGGAAAGGGGAGCAGTTTATGACTAAGGAACAGATGGAGAACAACACTAAAAACAAACTAGATGATTTTAATCACATTAAGTTAAAAAGCTTTTGAACAGATAAAACCACTGCAAACAAGATCAAAAGAAATGTAGTAAAGTGGAAAACAATCTTTACAACTAATGTTTCTGACAGTTGACAAATGGTCAAAGGATATGCAAAGGCAATTTACAGATGAGGAGATCAAAGCAATCCATAATCATATGAAAAATTGCTCTAAATCATTACTTATTAGAGAAATACAAATTAAAGCTTCTCTGAGGTACCACCTCATACCTCTCAGACTGGCCAATGTGACCAGAAAGGATAATGATCATTGTTGGAAGGGTTGTGGGAAATCTGGGACACTATTACACTGTGGGTGAAGCTGTGAACTCATCCAACCTTTCTGGAGAGAAATTTGGAACTACACCCAAAGGGCAACAAACCCACTACTGGGTCTATACCTTGAAGAGATGATGAAAAAGGGTAAAAACATCACTTCTACAAAAATATTCAAAAATGTTTGTGGTGGCAAAGAACTGGAAATCAAGTAAATGTCCTTCAATTGGGGAATGGCTTAACAAACTGTGGTATATGTATATCATGGAACATCATTGTTCTATTAGAAACCAGGAAGGATAGGAATTCAGAGAAGCCTGGAGGGATTTGCATGAACTGATGCTGAATGAGATGAGCAGAACCAGAAAAACACTGTACACCCTAACAGCAACATGGGGGTGATGATTCACCTTGATGGGCACACTTATTTCATCAGTGCAATAATCAGGGACAATTTGGGGCTGTCTACAATGAAGAATACCATCTGTATCCCATTAAAAAATTGTGGAGTTTGAACAAAGTTCAAGGATTATTCCCTTTAATTTATGAAAAAAAACCTGCTATCTTATTGTCTGATCTTGTTTTCTCTTATATTTTATGTTTTTTTCTTTAAGGATAAGATTTCTCTCTCATCACACTCAATTTGGATCAATATACAACATGGAAATGATGTTAAGACTGACAAATTGCTTTCTGTGGGGGATGTGATGGGGTAAGGAAGTGAGATTGGGGGAAAATTGTAAAACCCAAAATAAATAAAATCTTTAATTAAAAAATAAATCCATGTTCTATTGAGACCTCTTTCATTATATTTCCTCCAATGCTACCACCAATATCAATTAACCCATTTATATCTCCTCAATGTTACTACAGATAATTAATTAGCTTTTACAAACATATTTATTGAAAAGATATAGCGAGAACCAAACTAAAACTATCTCTGAAACAAGAGGTACCATTTCTCTTTTAATGGAGAATAGACAGGAAATATTCTTCCTACCTGGTACATTTCTAAATGTGTCATAGTAGTTGGACAAGTCTCTCTTTTGCTTCCATGTCCCGGTGTCTGACTGCTAGTTAATTGTCTGATAAATGGGGTCACATAAGTTGCTCCTCCTGGCTATGCCCAGTTACTTAACCATTTCCCCTATGGCTGCTACAACAAACTCTACCTTGGACAGAGTTCATTGAGCCTCTTACGTTCCATTGATTAGTCAAAGTTCACAAAGTCACGACATGATTCATTCTGTCCCTGATGTTATTTCATCAAGAAAAGGAAAAATATGCCTAAGCAATTCAGAAGTAGTCAAAACACCATTTTATTTTCAAGACTGTGTATAGGCCATTGGTACTTTCTTTTTCTCCATCTGGAGTTTTCAAAAATTCCTTCCTCAGTGACACTAGGTAAAGAGCAAGAGTCTTTGTTTGAATCTTCGCATTTACATTTAATCCTGATTCCACAGCTAATTAAGGAGCTTTTATCTGGCAATTAAAAGGGAAAAAAAGATCATTTACTTGTATGTGCTCTGAACAAACGATATTTAATATTAATACTAATGTTTAATATTCTTTGAAACTAGCTCTCCAAGTCATTCTCTGAGGCACAACACCCTGCCTCCTAAAAAATCTGTGCCCCTATTGACTGGTCTCCTGTTACATAGATAAGTCATCCTATTATTAGGAAATAGGGCTAATTCTCTTTTTTCTTTGCCTATATTTGTGCTTTTTTTTGAAGGCTGCCATTTGGCAAGCCAATGTAGAATATCCACACTTGTCACAAATCTCCTGTATCATAGATGTGGGTTCTCCAGAAGTGGGTGACTCCATCTTTTCTGACCTGGGCATGCACTAGTTCCCCATTGAACCATTATACTTCTATTTTTTTCCATCTTATTGCTATCACTAGAATTTCTGAGGGAACATTAGGCTTTTACTTCTAAATTTATTGAGAGCTTCTATCATTTTTATTATATATATATATATATATATATATATATAATGCTAGATTTTGATTTTAAATATATACTTTTATACATGAATGAGAAGCATTTATTATTTCAAACTCTGAATCAAGATCATGGGATAACAGTACAAAACTAAAACTGTCTTCTCTCTTCAAAGACCTTACATTGTAGTATTAGGTGCAACATATCTAGAAAAGGGTGAGCCAAAGAGCAAGCTGCAGGAAAATTACAGCTATGATGAGTGAAAAAATAGAATGGTCTCTTGATATATCTTTTTCAGAGGCAATGATAGCAGTGATTTGATTATAGTTCCCGAAGAAAGAGTTTGGAAAGGGGTGAGACTAAGCAATACCAACATTCATCTAGAGAGCAAATTTCCATGCTAAAGATGGAGGTGCATGATTTTAGGAAGCACAGAGCTAGCTGGTACAGCTCTTCCTAGATGTGACCTCTGTTGGTCTGGTTCAGAATGAAAAATACCTATGGTAGGAGTGACAGGGTAAATAAATATGTCTTTTATGTTTATACTTTGTAAAGCTTTTTTTTAATATAAATGATGTTGATAGCAAGCTAAGCAGCATAGCGTCTAGCACAAATCTCTGTGGCACCACTCTATAGACCTTCCTGCCAAATTGATACTGAACTACTTAATAATTGTGTTTTGAGTTCATTCAGTCATTCCAAATTCTCCTAAATGTATTCTGATGACTCACACCTCCATTTTCCTCAAGAATAATGAGACATTTTAGCAAATACTTTGCTTTAATCAATGTATACTATAACTACTAGTTTAACAAACCTATCAAAAATGGAAATAAAATCAATATGTCAGAGCTTAGCTAATAGTGCCTGTACCTACCAGTCACTTGATAAATGTTCATTGATTAGTTGATAGATGACTAGTTTTTGCTGAAATCATGTTGACTCTTTGTTAACAATGCTTCCTTTTCAGAATATTTATCCAGGTTGATAACAATGTGTTTAAGAATTTTCCAAAAATCAAACTTAGATTCACTAGGCAATACTTTATAGATTCTTATTTCTGCCATTTACAATTATAACAATATGTTTCTTGTTCTGTACATTATTTTAAAAAGCCTGATTATATTTTCAGTCACACTTTCCAGTTCAAATGATATATAGGTCATCTGGGCCAGATTACTTGAAATCATCTCAGGCATTGAGGTGCTCTCAACATTTTTTGTTAATGTTAGCTATCAACTATTTGTCATTTTCTGGAGAAAATATATCTCTATGGCAGAGAAAATAGAAGCAAAGTTACCATTAAGTGACTTTGCCTTTTGGTATAAGCAATTGTCCCATTCACCTCAAACAATGATTATTCCATGTTTTATCTTCTTTCCTGAATGTAGTGTTCACAAAACCCCTTTTGTTGTCTATGGCTAATTTTAGGAACTTCAGTTTATTTTTGACTTGAGCACTTCATACTATATTTCGAGGACTCTGTTTTGTTCTTAACCTTTATCAGCCCTTCCTAACATCTTCTGTTTATATATTTATTTTTTAAAAAATATATAAGGAGGTAGAGCCTAGCTTGTGGCATAAGGGCAGGAATTCCTGGAAACTCATCCCCCCAAAATTCCAAAAGTGGTCAAATTATGACTCTAACCAAAATTCAGAAGGGCATAATTACCCAGTCTAAGACAACTTAGAGAATGCACAGGAAAGGTCTGTTTCACCAGGAGCAGGGGTTGAAAAGAGCCACAGTGCAGCTAGGCTAGAACAAACCAGCTCCAACCATTCAGGAACAGTCCACTAGGTGCTTGGGTCCATGGCAGAGGGGGCAGTTTCCAGATCTCTCAGCCCAAGGATCACCAGAGATGACTTGAAGGGAAGATGAGAAAACTGTCACACCAGAATGAGCTAGGGCCTGAACCAGCACCAGGCTCATAGTAGTCCTGCAGCAGGAACTTGCAGAGTCACCCAACACTTCCTGAGTGCTCACCCCATAGATAGTAAAGGGGTCAGGGAAGACTACAGAGGTCTCTCTGCCCTCCTTGGAGCAGGATTCTGCTGTTTGCCCACAATCAGATCCAGGTCACAGTCTGGGGCCCCTACTACCATAGAGGAGCAGGGAACCTCCTCACAGCTCCAGGGCAGAGGGGAATGCCTGTGGTCATACACATATCAGAGCACAGGCCAGAGAGCAGTCAAAGGGGCGGCTAGGTGGCGTAGTGGATAAAGCACCAGCCCTGGAGTCAGGAGTACCTGGGTTCAAATCTGGTCTCAAACACTTAATAATTACCTAGCTGTGTGGCCTTGGGCAAGCCACTTAACCCCATTTTCCTTGCAAAAACCTAAAAATAAAAAAAAGAGAGCAGTTAAAGTCTCTCATAAGATTTTGGAGTAATTAAGGTCCTTGTGGGATGTCCCCAACCCCCCCCCCCAAGTCTTTGAAAGGTGGTAAATGTCATAGGCTGAGGAAATGAGCAAAAAAAATCAGAAAAAGAAGAACCTGATCATAGAAAATTACTTTGGTCCCATGGATGATCAAAATACACACTCAGTAGATGACAAAGTTGAATCTTCTGTATCCAAAGCCTCCATGAGAAACAGGAAATGGACTTAAGCAACACAAGAGCTGAAAAAAAGACTTTGAAAAGCAAGTAAGGGAGTAGAGGAAAAATTGAGAAGAGAAATGAGGGTGATGCAGGTAAATCAAGAAAACCAAGCCAGCAACTTAGTGAAAGAAATACAAAAATTATTGAAGAAAATAACATGTTAAAAGCCAATTTAAGCCAAATTTAAAAAGCAATCCAGAGGGCAAATGAGGAGAAGAATGCCTTAAAAAGCAGAATTGACCATCTGCAAAAGGAGATTAAAACAGCTCTCTGAAGAAAATAACTCCTTTAAATATAGAATGGAGCTAAAGGAAGCTGATGACTTTGCAAGAAATCAAGAAACAATAAAACAATAGCAAAAGAATGAAAAATTAGAAGAAAATGTGAAATATCTCATTTAAAAAAGCAATTGACCTGAAAAACAGATCCAGAAGAGATAATTTAAAAATTATTGGGGTAGCTGAAAGTCATGACCAGGAAAAGAGTCTTGGCTTCATTTTCCAAGAAATAATACATCAAAATTGTCCTGATATCCTAGAAGCAGAGGATAAAATAGAAATTGAAGGAATCTAATGATAACTTCCTCAAATAGATTCCCCCCCCCAAAAAAAAAACCTTCCAGGAATATTATAGACAAATTCCAAAACTCTCAAGTCAAAGACAAAATATTACAAGTTGCCAGAAAGAAACAATTCTAATATTGTGGCTTTACAGAAAGGATTGCAAATGATTTGGGAGCATCTACATTAAGGGCTTGTAGGACTAGGAATATGATATTCCAAAAAGCAAAAGAGCTTGAATTACAACCAAGAATCAGCAACCCAGCAAAACTGAACAACCTCTTTTTTTTTTAATTTTTGCAAGGCAATGGGTTTAAGTGGCTTGCCCAAGGTCACACAGTTAGGTAATTATTGTGTCTGAGGCTACATTTGAACTCAGGTACTCCTGACTCTAGGGCCAGTGCTCTATCCACTCTGCAACCTAGCCACCCCTGAACATCCTCTTTCAGGGAAAAGATGGATTTTCAATGAAATAGGGGACTTTCAAACTTTCCTGTTGAAATGACCAGAGCTGTACAGAAAGTTTGATCTCCAAGTACAAGATGCAGGTAAAACATAGAGGTGGATGGGAAGGATGAATTATAAGGAAGTTAATGATATTGAACTGCCCGAATTCCTTTTTTTAAAGGGTTTTTTTTTTTGCAAGGTAATGGGTTTAAGTGGCTTGCCCAAGGCCACACAGCTAGGTAATTATTAAGTGTCTGAGGCCGGATTTGTACTCAGGTACTCCTGATTCCAGGGCTGGTGCTCTATCCACTGCACTACCTAGCCTCCCCTCCCTGAATTCATGATGGCAAAAAGATACTGATAAAAGGAGCATATATAGACAAGGCATAGGAGGGAGCTGACTATAATGGTATAATACAGTATAAAGCTGGACTCAATGGGTGATAAAGGAAATTCCTGGGGGAAAGGGAAAGGAAAAGAAGTAGAATGGGCTAAGATATTTCACATAAAAGAGCCAAGAAAAAGCTTTTGCAAAGGAGTGGAATGGGAGAAGGTGAGGGGAAATGAGTAATAGTTCATTCTTATTAGCAATGGTTCAGTGAAGAAATAACATACACACTCAATAGAGTATAGAAATCTATCTTACCTGAGAGAAAAATGAGAGGAAAAGGTTGGGATATGGGGGACAAGGAGGGGAGGGGAGAGTAGGTAATAGAAAAGAGGGAAGATCATGGGAGAGTGTAATTAGATACACACACACTTCTGAGCAGGGACAGGGTGAAAAGAGAGAGAGAATAGATGTGAGTGGGGAGTAATAAAATGGAGGGAAATAAAGTCATAATAGCCACTAAGGAAATAAATATTGAGCAATTCTCTGATGGACTTATGATAAAGAAGGCAACTCATCCCAAAGACAGAGCTGATGGAATCTGAACAAAGACTAAAGTAAACTTTTTTTTCTCTCACTCCATTTCTCTTGAGGTTTCTTTATCTTTTTTTTGGGGGGGGGGAGGGTTTATGTTTACTTTCACAACAATATTATTATACTAATATTAAAATAAATAAACTATAAATAACTGGGCTGGTGAGTTCCTTGTGTTCCATCAAAGATCTCTTAATGTAAAACAAATGAATTGGTCTGCAAATGATTCTTTTAAATTTGGGTTAAAAATGTCTTTTTTGCAGTGGGGGATGGATATTATTCTTTATCTTAAGTCCTTCAGAGTTTTCTTGAGTCACAACATTATTGGGAAAAGGTAAGTCATTCACAGCTGGTCATTTCATAGAATTGCTATTATTTTGAATACAGTACATTTCTCATTGCATCTGCTCATGTAAGGTTTTTACTGAGAGGATCCTGTTCATCATTTCCTATAACAAAATAGCAATCTATCACAATCACCTATGATAATTTGTTCAGTCATTCTCCAACTGATGAGCATCCCCTCAATCTTCAGCTCCCCACCATCATAAAACAACTGTCATAAAAATCCCTATACATATAGGTCCTTTTCTTTCCTGTTTTTCATCTCTTCTGGAATATAGCAGTAGCACCTCTAGGCCAAAGGATAGGCATGGTTTTAAAGCCTTTGGGCATAGTTCCCAACTGCTCTACAGAACTGTGAATTATTCATAACTTCTTCATCAGTGCATCAATGTCTCAATTTCCCTACATCTCTTCCAATATTTGTCATTTCGTCCTTCTGTCCTATTAGACAATCCAATAGGTATAAGGTAGTACCTCAGAAGTGTTCCAACTTATAGTTTCCCTATCAATAATGAGTTAGGACATTTTTAAAAAGATGACTTAAGTAGATTGCATTGATAATCTAATCTGAAAACTGTTCATATTCCTTGATTATTTATTAATTGACTATTATAATAAATTTCACATAATTCTCTATGTTTGAGAAATAAGGTCATTATCAGAGAAACATGTTTCAAGTTTTTTTTCCATGATTACTATTGTAACTATTTCCCTATATGCAATTCCTCCCACCTCCATTTATTCTATTCTCTCTTTCCTTTCCCACCCTGTCCCTGCTCAGAAATATTTTGTATCTGACTCTCCCCTTCAACAATATTCCCTTCCTTACTATCACCAATTCCTTCCCCCCTTCACCCCATTTCTCCCATCCCTTTCCCATCCTGCTTTCCTCTAGGGTAAAATAGGTTTCTATATCCAATTAACTGTTAATGTTATTTCTTCTCTGAGCCAATTCTGATTAGAATAAAGTTCACTCATTCTCCCCTCCCCTCCCCACTTTCCACTCCACTGAAAAAGCTTTTTTTGTGAAATAATTTACCCCCATTCCACCCCTCCCTTTCCCTTTCTCCCAATACATTTTTCTCTCATCACTTAACTCCATCTTTTAAATATATTATCCCTTCAAATTCAACTGTCACCTATGCCTTATGTATCTATCTATCTATGTACATACACACACAAATATACACATACACTCATACACACACATACACACACACATGCACACACACACACACACACACACACACACACACACACACACACACTCCTTCTAACTACCCTAAGAAATGAAAAAGTTCCTAGGTTGTTAGTATCATCTCATGCAGTAATATAAGCAGTTCAACATCATTACGTCCCTTATGATTTGCCTTTCCTGTTTACTATTTTTTGCTTCACTTGAGTCTTATATCTGAAGATCACATTTTGTGTTTAACTCTGGTTTTCATCAAGAAAGTTTGAAAATTCCCTATTTCATTGGACATCCTTCTTTTCCCCTGAAAGAGAATGTTCAGTTTTGCTGAAGTTGATTCTTGGATTATTCCAAGATCTTTTCTTAGCCAGAAAAGCATATTTCAAGTCCTTAATGTAGAAGTTACTAAATTTTGTATTATCCTTGCTGTGGCTCCATGATATTTGAATTGTTTCTTTCTGACCATTTGCAATATTTTCTCTTTGACTTGGGAGCCTTTAAATATGGCTATAATATTCCTGGCAGGTTTCATTTGGGGATCTCTTCTAGGAGGTGAGTGGTAGATTCTTTCAAATTCTATTTTTCCCCTCTGCTTATGGAAGATCAGGGCAGTTTTATTTGATACTTTCTTTAAAGATGATGTCTAGGTTCTTTTCTTGGTCACAACTTTCAGGTTGTTTGATAATTTCTTAATTATCTTTTCTAGATCTGTTTTCCAGGTCAGTTGTTTTTCCAATAAGATAATTCACATTTTCCTCTAGTTTTTAATTTTTTTTGGTTTTGTTTTATTGTTTCTTGATTTCTCACAAAGTCATCAACTTCCCTTTGCTCCTTTCTATATTTTAAGGAATTATTTTCTTCAGTGAGCTTTTTTATATCCTTTTCCATTCAATCAATTCTTCTTTTTTAAGGCATTTTTCTCATTGGCTTTTTGGACTTCTTTTTCCATTTGGCCTAATCTGATTTTTAAGATGTTATTTTCTTCAGTATTTTTTCCTTCACCAAGTTGCTGACTTGGTTTTCATGATTTTCCTGGATCATTCTCATTTCTCTTCCCAGTTTTTCCCTCTACCTCCTTTACTTGATTTTTCAAAATCCTTTTGGGTTCTTCCATGTACTGGGACCAATTCATATTTATTTTGGAGGCTTTAAATGTAGAAGCTTTGATTTTTGCTAACTTCTTCTGAGTGTGTATTTTGATCTCCCATATGACCATAGTAACTCTCTATGATCAGATTTTCTCTTCTGTTGTTTGCTCATTTCCTCAGCCTATAACTTAATTTTAACTCTTTATTAAGGTGGGACTCTGCTTTCAGGGTGGAGGGTACATTGTCCAAGCATTTGAGGGCTTTTGTAACTGTTTTCAAATATATCTCCAAGGATCTGCACAATTCCTCCAAGGTCTTATAAGAAGTTAGGACTATTCTCCTCACCTATAGTCTAGTCTACAGGTGACCACAAGCACTCCTTTCTGTTACATACACACTAGAATTGTGAGAAGGGTCCCTGCTGCACTGCAGCAGTATGCTTTTGCACTCTTCCTGAGACTGGGACCCCAGACTGTGACCCAGATCTGTGTTTGGTCAAAGCAACAGAGTTCTGCCTCAGTGGTATCCAAGAGACACCTGTAATCTCTTTCCATCACTCTTACCATGAATTCAGTGGCTTCCAAGACCTGCTCCTGGCCTGCAGACGTCAGGATGCACTTCTGGGGGCAAGACTATACTTTCAGGGTCTGTCAGAAAGCTCTGCAGGACCTTTCTACTTCTATTGCAACAAACCCTTCCCACCCAACCAACCAAGTTGTCTTGGCTGGAAAAATGTTTTATTCAGTCTTTTTGTGTGTTCTATCACTCTAGAATTTGGTTAGAGTTATTATTTAAAGATATTTTGAAGAATCTGGGGGAGAACTCTGGTGAATCTTTGCCTTTAACCCATCTTGGCTCTTCCCCCAAAGAATTTTTTAAAACAATATATTACTTTCTTTTAGAAAACAAACCTAGCAAACATAATGCACACATACATACATTAGTATGTGGCCTACATTCCCACAAAAAATTGAATCACAGAATAATTGAAAAAGCAAAACATAAAAATAAATTTCTGACATTCTGTAGAATAATTTCAAACTATACCCAAAGGGCCAAAACACTATGAATACCTTTTGAATCAACAATACACTACTAGGTCTATATTCCAAAGAGGTTAAAAAAAGGAAAAGGATATATCTGTACAAAAATATGTATTGCAGCTCTTCTTCTGGAAATTGAGGGGATAACAATTAATTGGGGAGTGGCTGAACAAGTTGTAGCATATGATACTGATGGAATTTATTGTGCTGTAAGAAATGATGAGCAAGAGGATTTCATAAATATCTGCAAAGATTTATTTGAACTAAAGCTGCAAAGTGAAGAGAACACAACCAGGAGAATTTTGTCCATAATAAGAGAAATAGTGTAAATATGATCATTTGTGAAAGATTTAGCTACTCTAATCTGCACAATGATTCAAGACATTTTCATAATATCTATAATGAAAATGCTATCAGCCTCCAGAGAAAGAACTGATGAACTCTGAAAGAAAATTGAAGCATAAACTTTATTTTTATTTTGTTAAGGTTTTTGGCAAAATAACAAATGTGGAACTATTTTTGCATGACTTCATATGTGTAATCTATATTAAAATGAAAGGAAAGGAAAGAAATTTGGAACTCAAATTTTAAAAAATATTGTTAAATTATGTTATATATAATTGTAAAATATTTAATAAAATAAAAATAATTTTAAAAACTAGACTTCATTGAGGGAAAATTCACAAAGAGTTATATATTGATTCAAAATGAAAAATGAACTAAAATGTATATCATTATTGAGAAATCATGAAAGGAAGGAGTGTAACTAATGAAATGGAAGAAATATGAATGTCAACCAAAAAGTATTATAAAGAAGTCAAGCCATTTTATCTATACAAAATGAAAGCATATAAAGTTTATGTACATATGTATGAATTATCTTGTATCAAAATTTATAAAGGAAAGCTTTATAATCATGTACTACTAGATTCAAAAAAGTAATTGAAGTAGGTTTTAACATTCCATTATCATTATTTTATAAATTCAGTAAAAAAGAAAGAAATCACAAAGTTAAAAGTCTTAAACAAACAATACTGAGTGATGTAAAGAAAAAATTTAATGAGAAAAGCAAACAATATGCTTTTTACAAGGATTTTTAAACACATTTTAAAATGAGCAAAAGTTCTGGTCCACAAATAAGATGCAGACAAAAAGAAACAAAAAATAGAGCATCTATTTTAGATTATAATGAAATAAAACTGTTTATAATAAAGCATTGAATAAAACATTATAACCTTATGATAACTAGAAAATATTCATTTTATTAAAACACAATTGATTTTTTAAAGGTGTAAAAACAAGCACTAGACTATATCATCGAAAGACCATCCACTAACTTGTGCTACTTATTTAATATATTTTATCAATGACTTGGTTAAAGGAATGGAGAGCATGCCTATAATATTTTTTCATGTGACACATACCAAGAGAGATAACAAACATGGTATCAAGAAATTCAAGAAAATCTTGCCTGACTGAAACTCTGCCCTCAATCTAAGTTGATGAACAAAGATGCTGACTTGGATCCAAAAAAGACAGCTTGACAAGCACAAAATGGGGGAGAAATATCTATTGATCAATTCATCTGGCAAAAATCTAGGTGCATATTCAACAAGAGTCAAATATGACAACAGGTGATAAAAACTTAATTCTATCTTAAGCCATATGGAGAATAATTCTAGCCAGCATTTATATGTGGATTTAGTATATAAAAAAAGCACTTTACATGTATTATCTTATTTGTTCCTCACAGGAAACTTGTGAAATAGATGTTATTATTGTTTCCATTTTTGAGATTAATTATTGTTCATACTTCTTTTTGAAAAGGACCACTGATATTTTGAGATGGCTTGCTCATAAATTGGATTTAAATGAGACAGAATTGCACAAAGTCATGAGCCTCACTCTTTCTTCCAAAGTCATCATAGTTCCATGGCAAGGCAAAAATCAGGACAATGCCTCAGGTTGCATTGGATGACCTTAGTGTCTTCAATGTCTGACCAAGCTTTAACTCCACCTTCGTGGCCTTTGGAACAAAGTATATTCATCCCCCCCGCATTTTTTCTAGGGTGATCTTCCCATGCTTATGGAAATACAGCTCCATGACTCTTCAATGAGTTTAAAGCCTATATGTTATCCTAAGAAGCGACTTCTATACATGCTACAGCTTCTTGGTGCCACAGTTGAGAGTTGGGTAAATATAGAGAACAGCAAAGTTGATGAGCAGCCCTCAAACCAGAATTCCTCCCTTAATGCCTGAAATCCCCCACAGATAAGCACACTAAGGTTGAAAGATCTTAAATGTTAAATGTTTTGTCCACTCAGTTCCAATACTCTGCTAAAGTACCTGGCTCCCTAATATTTAAGAGAAATATAGTGCTAAGGATAGAACCTGAGCAGGACAATTCATATTCAGATCTGAGTTCCATATTTTAGGAAAGATATCAATAGGTTGGAGAGTATTCCTAGGAAGACAAAATGGTAAAAGGTTTCCAGCTGAAATCATATGAAAACTTATTGAAATGCTTATCCAGCAGAAGAAGTGGGTTACCTAATAATTGTCTCCAAATTTTGGAAAAATTAGATGTGTTTTGCTCGACTCCAAATTGGAAAATTAAGTACAGTTAATAGAAGATTCAAAGAGGGAAATTCAAGTTTGATACTAGGAAAATCTTCCTAATAATTGTCTGAAAATGAAATGGGCTATTAGGAGGCCATGAATGCCCCTTCATTAGAGATCATTAAATAACATAGATACTACTTTCTAAGAACTATGGAATGTAGTCAAAATAATACTCCAGAAATAAATTCAACAGTGTCTGTTTAAATCAGTGAAAAAGAGTGAAAATTTAAAAGATATCTGTACCTAAAGAATGGGAAATTTTTTAAAAGGAATGAAGCAACAAATAGAAAACAGAAAAAGATAATTAAGACCAGAACAAAGTTCAATAAAATTAGAAGCAAGGGAAAAAAGAAATCATAAATTCAAGGGCTATTTTTAAAAAGCTAATAAAATGGGTAAACAATCACCCAAAAAATCAATAGGAGAAAGTAAACAATAAATCACCAAACTTAAAATGAAAAAGGAAAGATCAGAAGGTAAAAGAGCAACAAAATTAGAATTTACTATGCTGGGCTCTTTGTTACTAAATTTGGGAATCTCAAAGAAAGGAATGACATTTGGAAATAGAAAATATTAAAACAAGTATAAAGAGACTATCTCCCAGATCTAGCATGGTGGTGTTCTTTAGTGATTCAAAAGGAGGCAGAATAGACATATCTGGTCTCTGTTCCTCTAAAAAAGACTTTTATTCCTGCCAAGAGGGGAAATAAGAGATTAGGGTCAAAAACTTGGCAACTCTTCTTTGCTTAGAGAGAAGTATTACTGGGCTAGAATTATAGCTATCTGCCCTCTTAACTTGACTTCTGTTAATTAAAAGTGAAAGGAGAACCAAACTTTGTATCCAAGGTTTGATTCTCCTTCCATTAAATACTAGTTCCACAATGAATAGACATAGTAATTAGCAAAGAAACCCTTTTATCCAAGTTGATAATAAACAGGCAATACAGAGTTGAGGAGCTGTCTCATTGGTTGTGAAGTAATACAATTCAACCAGAAAAGAGTCCAGAGCTCACCTAAGGAGAAATTCCCTGAAGTTTAGAGTAGCAACTTGGAGATAGGGACATGATGGAGCCTGCTAGTTCCTCTGTCATCTTTTTGCCAGTCTCATTTTCTCTTTAGCAACTTAAAGTGGGGTTAACATCATCTGTCTATTTTCTCAAAGTTGGAAGCCATAAATGCCAAAAAAGACTGAAGAAAATTGAAGAGAATCCTAAAGAAAATATGAAGGAAGGAGAGCTCTCATCTTTCCCACTCTTGCCAGCTCTATCCCCTTATGTCAGCATGGGACATTGATCTATGGCAGTGAGGAAAGAGTACCATACCAATGAGCTTTGAGACTAGGGTTACAAAAGCAATAAGAGAGAAATCTGAGAGCATATCAGGCAGGATATATAAAGATTGTTCTATCAAAAGCCACCAAATTCAGGAGAATTCACAACTAAATCCTGCCAAGTTTAAATGATCTACTACCAACTTTACTGCAACTTTTGAAATAATATAGAGAGAGAAATGGTAAGCTTCTACTAGTTACTACAATTATAACAGGTCAAAGACAACATTAGCCAAGAACTATAAACCAATATAATGAATACTGATGAAAAATAATTAAAAATTACTCAGAATAGTGCATGAAATATCCTTTATCATGAACAAGTAGAATATAAATAATATTCAAGGATATTTTTATACCAGGAAAATTATATTTCATTTTTTTCTATGATTATGAAAAAGAACTGCAGCTTCTTTTCCAGATCATTGACCTAAATGAAGACACCATTTCACCCACTTAACAGATTTCAGCACCCTACTAATAAACTGATAAAACTTGAATTTTGTTTACTTTTATTCAATCCTGTGGAGATAGCAGTTTTCTTCTATTATTATTTTCAAGTTTTTGGTCTTTTTTTTTTTTTTACTTCTTGGAATCTTATAAATCTTTAAGTTGTTTCTTCTCATCCTATCTTTAAAATCAATATCTTGCTTAGATATGGATCATGATTTCTTTTAACATTGTTGTTTGTTGCTTCTCTTCTTTCATATCATCATTCACTTCTTTATGTTTATAATCACCTTTAGTTGTTTCTTCAGCAAGGTTAGCATTCTAGCAATAAGGTCCTCTACATCTAAAGTTTTTGATTCCTTTCCTTTCCATGTATTTATTCAAAAGTGCCTAGAATCATTTAACTAATCTGAAGGACATATTCCTTTTTGTTATTACTGTCTTTCATTTTGGTTTATCTTTTTATAATCTAGGATTTTAACTGTTTTCTTCATCCTGAAATATTTAGGAAATTCAATTTTTTCCTTTGCATCCCTTCTTTTGCTCTCCTTCTTGATAGGCTATCCTAGAAATTGGACTGCAAGGCTATCATAGCTTCCTCCTACACTGAGGAATTCACCTTCACTGGCATCAGACTCTACCCAAATGATTTCCTGGAAGGATAGGATTGGTTCCATGTGAATTCTGGGCCCATTCCTTCATGTGTAAAGGAGTACTACTATACATACTGGCATTTTATCCCAGGTCCTTCTCGTCTTTAATTTTTTTTTGCCTGAACATCACAAAACTGCCAAACCAGCCAGAGTAAGATTCTTTTGGGGGTTTTTTTGTTTTTTTGTTTTTTTGTAGTATAGCACATTGAATTGGGGAGGAAAAAGAAAGTTTAGAATTATTTTTTTGCAAGATTATAATCTGACTTGGACATCTCTTCTAAAATGTGACAGCTAGTGGGAAAGCATAATCCAGTGTATGAGGGTTAGGAATTAACCTTCTCTACTGGAAGTTCTTAGATTTTTTTACCTTGCTAGGCTTCTTGGTGTCTTAGCCTGTGGAAATAGCTGAAAGTGTTTTATCTTTTTGCATATAATTCTTATTTTGGAGAGATTTGAGTGGTATGAATTGGAAACATTGTCTAGTTCTCCATCTTGCTGGTTACATAATATAGAGATCCTTGCAATTGCTTCCTAAAATTGATGTTTCTACATTTAGTTGTCTTTCCTTTTTAATTCATCTTTTACTTAGCTGCCAAATTAATGCCACTGAAGTATCAATCTATCCCCTATTAAAGAGCAATAGTGCTATTGCCTTTAAAATTAAATTTGAAAACTACCCTTTTCAATTGACTTTACTTTATTCCTTCTCATAGCCCTACATTCCAGCCAAATAGCTGTTTTGACAGAGGGAAAATCTGCTCAGACACCTAGTTAAAGCAATGAATGTAGCCATTCACTTCTAGCAGAACAAATCTCTATGTAGATTCTAAGATAAATCACTGAGATAGAGAGGGACCATCAAATTCTGGAATAGTTAGTTAATACTTATCTTCATTCTGATAGGAATCAAAGGAACAGAACACACCAGAACTACAGAAACTGTTCTGCAGTAGTCTCTCCAAGTACTGATCTGAATTTCATTGTACTTTGGGATGAAACCAAAGCCCCTTAGTTAGCAATGGGAAGCACCACCTGGCTCAATGATATCAATAACCCACTTAGCCTTTGATGGATAGTTCTTTGTTTGTTTTTGATGGAACTGAGCAGTACTACCAGGAAGTCCATCAAAATGTTTATGTTTAAAATACATTTCAAAGTGACTGGCAGACTATGGGAATTTGTATACCTATAGGTTAAGAAACTTTAAACTTGGGAGGAGGAAGAAATCATTATTTTAAGAGCTAAATAAATTGAATAGATGATGTGAATTGTTAGATTTAGCTTGGTTTTTAATCTTCATTTTTTTCTTTTCTTTTTTTAGACAAGAGTTGCTTTAATCCAGAAGTCTTTAGAAATGCAGTCTCTTGGTATAGACAGAATCAACTAAGTCCTACTATATTGTTTTTATTCCTTATTTCTCTCTTCCTGACTTTTCATTACAATTATATAGTGCAGTGATGATAATGTTAGATTTGGTGTAAGGCAGACCTAAATTTAAAATCTTCCTCAAATATTTACTAACTATGTGAACCTGTAGCCTCTCTTGGCTTCAGTTACCTCATCTATTAAAGGTGAATAATAGTAACATTTGTCTCATGGGGCTGTTAAACTCAATTGGAATAAGATGAATAAAATGCTTAAAGTGCTGCATAAATGGTAGTTATCTTTATTATTATTTTTAATTATCTCCCATATTGGTTTCTTTGAACAGATTTTTCTCCTTTGCATAACATTTTCTTCCTCCTCTCTCTTGCCTCTTAAAATCTTTAATACTTTTCTGGACTTAGCTAGGGTACCACCTTCCTATATGAGATATTTCTTTAATTGTTAGCATTCCCCCTTTCCTTTAGAACATTTTTATTTGCCCCCATATTTTTATTTAACTAATTTTTTACATGTTAGTTTTCCCCAATGAAGTGTAAGCTCTTGAAACAAAGGGACTTCTAAATTTTTATTTTTGTGGGGCAATACCTGAAACTTTGTAGAAACTAAATACATTTTATAGGGGAATAAGATTGAATATAGATCACCTGGAGTGGTGAGTTGAACTCAGCAATGGTACTTGTTCACATTCCTTATCAGACATTTTGGTGCTGTTCTTTTTAGTTCACAGAACATTTTCCTTAACAGAAAAAAAAATAGTAGCAAGATAAAAGTTGAGCAGTTCTGTCTTCTCTTCATCATTTGTTTTCATTATCCTAATACTTCCTAAGCATTATCCTTTATGATGCTTCTTTTTTTCTTTCTTCTCCAAAAATAGCTTTTAAAAAAGCCATCTTTTTTGGTTAATCTTAGTATCCTTAATTAGTCTCCCATGTCTAAATGTTAATATCCTTTGAGCCTGTGTGAAAAATGTATCCTCAGCAATGATATATATATATATATATATATATATATATATATATATATATATATATATATATAACCGATATATATATATATCGGTTGGAAGGCACACTGACATCACATATTGGAGGCAGTATGGAATGGAGCAGGCACCTAATGGAGAGTTAGTCCCAACTTTACCACCTCTTAGCTATGCTAGTCTTAAGCAAATCATTTCAATTCTCCTAATTTTCCTCATCTGTTAAAGAAAATAGGGATAATAGTACCTGGCCTACCTATCTCATACTATGAGAATCAAGTGAGATAATATGAGAAAAGTGTTTTGTGAGCTGAAAAGTATTATTCAAATGTATACTGAAAAATACAAATCAATGTCACTTTTTGATGACTAAACATTGTTCTTAGTTTAATACTCTTTGCACCCCCCCTCCTTTTAAAAACAAGATTATTTTTCCTTTAAAAGTCAACATTTGATCATATAAAGACTTCATGTGCCGCCAACAATTGATCTCTCATCTATTCTCATTCCCTCCCCCACCCCCAATAGAACATAGGGGTGGGGAAGACAGCTAGGTGGTGAATAGAGTACAAGGCCCAGAATCAGGAAAATTCTTCATGCTGAGTTCAAATCCAGCCTCAGATACTTAGTAGCTGTATGAACATAGGGCAAGTGACAAACCCATTTGCCTCAGTTTCCTCATCTATAAAATCATCTGGAAGAGGAAAAGGCAAACAACTTTAATATCTTTGCCAAGAAAACAACAGATGGGGTTATAAAGACTCAGGCACGACTGAACAATAAATGGAACATACCAAACTTTCATGAAAGATGTTTGATCAAATTCCCCAGAGATTGATGTCCTCTGCTCATCAATCCAATAGGTTAGATAGAAGTTGCCTACCCTCCTTTGTTGATTCCCTTTCTACTGGAGGTAAATTGTGGCTAAAAAAGGGGGATCTTAAACTCCACATCCTTATTAAATTGCTCTGGTTTGTGGGGACTATCCAAGGGAAGAAATTATCAAACTCACAATTACTTGCTTGAACTATAAGATTCAGTATTCAGTTCTGTTCACATGAACCACAGTATTCCCTGAAACAGGAGTGATAAGACATGGGGAAATTTCTAAAAAACATGACATCCAAATGCCAATTTAATAATTTATGAAAAGAATTGCCCCTTTTCTAAAGATCACAAGTTTTTAACCTTTAGTTGTTTGTTTCATGGACCCCTTCAACAGTCTGGTAAAGCCTATGTACTCCTCAAAACAAAATTTTTAAATACTTAAATAAAACACATAGTATGGTAAAGGAAATCAATTATTTTGAAATAGTTGGGGGCGGTTAGGTGATGTAGTGGATAAAGCACCGGCCCTGGAGTCAGGAGTACCTGGGTTCAAATCCGGTCTCAGACACTTAATAATTACCTAGCTGTGTGGCCTTGGGCAAGCCACTTGACCCCGTTTGCCTTACAAAAAAAAAAAAACTAAAAAAAAAAGAAATAGTTATTCAGACATTTTAAAAAGCAAGTTCAAGGACCCAGGTTAAGAACAACTGCTGTAGATGAAACTCTTTTGAGAACCTAATATAAGATATAAAATATTTTTGATATTGAGGATGGGAGCAATGAAATGGTCTAGAGATTAACCCTATCAAAATGACTAAATTGAAGACAGTATCTTTAGTCTGTTTCTTATATCCTTTATTCAAACTGCCTAAAAAAGTAAGGTCTCTTGTGGAATTGGGAATCATGGTCAGTTCACAATTGGACTAAAGTCATAGTTTCATTTGCGGGGGGGGGGGGGCGGTTGTTTTTTTATTTTTCGTTTGTTTGTTTTCGAAAAGCTGTTCAAATAATAGTCTAATAGTTAAATTAGAAATTGTCATTAGCAAAGAAAGACACCATATTCTAATTTACCCAAAGCCTGGTCATTTTAGTCTACCAAATCTTGATTTAATCCCTAGTCTAAGATGAAAAGCTTCAAAACAAGTAAGATGCTTTACTTGCATTTTAGAGTGGAAAGAAGAGGAAAGGGGGAATTTACTTTGAAAATATGCCCATAAATAAAGCCTTATGCCTGGGGTTTTATAAAGTTTTATATCTGAAAGTTTTATAAAGGATTTGGGGGGGGGGGGTAATACTTGAATCCTTTTGAAGTAACAGTTCCTGTCTCTAGGATTCTCTCTTTGGTCACCTAAGATTCCTTGTACATGTTGTTAACAAATGAAAATATATATAAGATGGTCTAATATTCAAAATTCTGGATATTAACAAAGCTCTTCCTGCCAACTTTAGTAACAGGAAAAAAAACTATTACAGACATCTAGAAAAATCTGCTGACTTTCAACCAATGGAATCAAACCAGATTCAGCTTCTATTCACTGCATGAAACCAGAAAAAAAAAAAGACCAAAAAATATTTAGTGCCAACATTAACTTTGATCTCCTGAACTTGTTATCCCAGTTAAACTAAATCTATGAAGTCCAGTCCCCCATCATGATAAAAAGGGACAACGAAGGGGCAACTAGGTGGCGTAGTGGAGGGGCAGCTAGGTGACACAGTGGATAAAGCACCAGCCCTGGAGTCAGCAGTACCTGGGTTCAAATCCAGTCTCAAACACTTAATAATTACCTAGCTGTGTGGCCCTGGGCAAGCCACTTAACCCCATTTGCCTTGCAAAAACCTAAAAAAAAGACAGCAAAAACATGTACCACATCAGAGGACTGTGTGAGACCTTATAAATTAGTGGAAATTTAGTTGCACAGAGGAAAAGATAAGAAAAACATATAATATATATATATATATATAATATATATGTGTGTATATATATATGTATATATATATATATATATATATATATATATATATATATATATATATACATAATACATATACACATACACCACTATGGTTCAGGGATGATAGAAGGGGAATGGAGATGAGCTCAGAGAGGATGGCAAGTCCTTGTAGAAAGAGAGTGACTTCATTGTGAGAAGGTGGGGGAGACAAAGATTAGAAGTGTAAAAATGAAGGACTCACCCAAAAGAAGAAATCACCCACAGAACATGTGATTGGTTAAAGCAAGTGCTAGATATGTCGATGAATAAATCAATGAAGCATAGGATAATAATGGATAAATCACTTAGGCAAATTCATGCTTGTTTCTCTTTGAAATTTAGAAATCTGGCTAGATGATCTGCAGGGTCCTTTTCACTCTAACATTCTTTGAGCCTTGTGCCTGTAATTTCTCTTCCAGTTTTAGAACTTCTACTTCCACAAGTCTGGCTTGTAAGATTCATTGGTGTATTCAGCTCCATATCCAGAATTAAAAAGCATTATTCCTATATGTAAACTTTAAATTGCCTTCATAGCTTTATTTAACATATATAAGTGCCTCAAATAAAAGAAGAAATGCATGTTCAACTTTTTCAAAAAATTGATTTGAAAAAAATCTGAATTTATTGTAAAAAGTTGATGTTAGGGCATAATTATTCACATTTTAGAAGGTTATCTCTGTTTTAGAAAAAAGATTAAAAGTTCTCCATTAAAAGGGCAAACTCTGTTAAGATAATCAAAATATTTGATTTATGAAAAGTCAATTTACAAATACTCTTCAAGAGAGAAATCCTCAAAAAGTTTGAGTAGATAAGCAAATCTTTGAGTTTTGTATTCCAAACTCAAGAGGCTCATCTCTTGTTTCCAATCAATTGCTACTAGGAATCAAGAACCTCAGACTGACCCTTAGCCTACACCCACTTATATCCATGCAGATGACCAACACAGTGTCTGGAACATGGAAACCACTTAACCAGTGCCAATGACTTGACCAGCCTAGGTGATCCAAAGTCTGTTGTGACCAAAAAGACTACAATTTTAAAAAATTATACTACCAACACATAATACAGGGTAATAGCTAAAATACCTTGTTTTCACCTGTAAGGTCCAAATCTAATTTTGATGTGAGCAGTTTATTAGACTCATTCTTTAAAACTGTTCAACCAGGTTGGGGGTGGGGGAGGAGATGGCAGCCGGGGAAGAGCCTCTCTTAGGTGCTCTCTCCAAAATATTTCAAAAACCTTAAAATTATGACTCTAACTAAATTTTTAAGGGACACAACCCACAGAAAGATCCAGTGAGGCAATTCTCCAGCCCAAGGTAACATGGAAAAATAGTGGGAAAACTTTGTTCCACTGGGTTGGAGGAACATCCATGCCAGAGTGAAGGAACTTCAGCCTCCCAGGAACAGCCCCAGGACTCCGAGGAGAGGTGGCTCCCAACAGCAGAAGCAGTTTCCTGACCTGCACCCCAGGGAGCACCAATCACAACTTGGAAGGTCAGCAGGGATACCTCTGCGAGAGCGAGCACAAAGCCCAGGTCCTCAGTGTGGTTGTGGCACTCAGCATGGCCACAGCAGCCCAGATCCAGGAAACAGAAGCAGGCCTGTAGAATCACCATACAGAAGTCCCCCAGAAGCTGCACACTGAGTGCTCAGCCCACCAAAGGTAAGGGAGTAGAGGGAGATTGGCAAGGTCTGTCCTCTGTCCCTGGAATAGGACTCTGGGATGCTGACCACATTCAGACCCTAGTCACAGTCTAGGCCCCCCATAGAGCAGGGACCCTCCCCCACAGCCCATGGCAGAGGGGTGAGCTTGTGGTCACTCACAGACCAGGAGAGCAGACAGAGCCTCACACACTGAAGTCCTTGTGGGGGTGTTCCAATAATACTCAAAAGCTCAGGAAGCACCCTAACACCAAGCACAGGCTAGGGAAATGAGTAAACAGAATAAAAAAGGAACCTGACCATAGAAAATTACTTTGGTCCCATGGAGAGCCAAAATATTCAATCTGGAGATGAGAAAGTCCAAGCTTAAGCATTTAAAGACTCCAAGAAATATAGAAGTTGGGCTCAGGCTATGACAGAGCTCAAAAAAGATTTTGAAAAACAAGTAAGGGAGAGAGAAGAGCAATTGGGAAAAGAAATGAGAGAGATGCAGGAAAAACATGAAAACTAAGTCAGCAATTTTGCCAAGGAGATCCAAAAAAAAATGCTGAAGAAAATAACATGTTAAAAAACAGCTTAGGCCAGGGGTTAGAGCCAAGATGGTGACAAGAAGGGATACAGTTTTAGGCGCTCTCTGAAGGACTCTAACTAAACTTTCAAGAGACAGAACCCAGAAAGGGACCCAGAGAGGCAGTTCTCCTACTCAAGGTAACCTGGAAAAGAGCAGAAAGGCTCTGCCCTCCAGGGTCAGAGGGGTGGCCCGCCAGAGGGGTGGCCCCCCAGAGCAAAAGAAGTTCAGCCTCCAGAAGGCAGCCCCAGGGAGCTGGGAGCCATGGCTCACAGCAGCGGGGGAGTCTCCTCAGCTGCACCACTGGGAGCACCGGGCACAAAGTGAGGGAATAGTGGGGGGACCTCTGCCAGAGCAAACACATGGAGCCCAGCCCTCAGGGCACACAGTAAGCAGTGGTCTTTCAGCAGCCCTGATCTGGAAACAGAAGCAGGTGGAGCCATAAGCAGGAGCCTCCAGGGCATGAACCCATTGAACCCAGGGAGGGGAGTGAAGAGAGAGACTGCTGAGCTCTGTCCTCTGCCCCTGGAACAGGACTCTGGGGCTCTGAACACATTCAGATAATGGTAGCAGTCTAGGCCCCCCCCCATAGAACAGTAGCCCCCCCCCCCAAGTCAGCCCTGTGTCAGAGAGCGGTGCTTATGGTCATTCACAGACCAGGATGGAGGACAGAGCCTCACACACACTGAGACCCTTGTGGGAGTGTCCCAAAAGCTCAGGGAGCACCCCAAAACCAGGCCCAGGCTGGGAAAATGAGCAAGCAGAGAAACAAGAGGAAGACCATTGAGAAGTATTTTGCATATGAGTCCAAGAAGGATCAAAATACTCAGTCTGAAGATGAGGAAGCACAAACTCCTGCATCTAAAGACTCCAAGAAAAACAAAAATTGGGCTCAGGTTATGACAGAGCTCAAAAAAGACTTTGAAAATCAAATGAGGGAGTTGGAAGAAAAACTGGGAAAAGAAAGGAGAGAGATGCAGGAAAAACATGAAAATGAAGTCAGCAGCCTAGTCAAGGAAATCCAAAAAAATGCTGAAGAAAATAGCATGCTAAAAACCAGCTTAGGTCAAATGGATAAAACAGTTAAAAAAAGTTATTGAGGAGAAGAATGCTTTAAAAAGCAAAATTGGACAGATGGAAAAAGAGATAAGAAAACTCTCTGAGGAGAATAAATCCTTCAGACAAAGAATACAATTCAGGTAGATTGATGAATTTACCAGAAATCAGGAATCAATACTTCAAAACCAAAAAAATGAAAAATTAGAAGAAAATGTGAAACATCTCATTGAAAAACCAACTGATATGGAAAACAGATTTAGAAAAGATAATTTAAAAATTATTGGAATACCTGAAAGTCATGATCAGGAAAAGAGCCTTGACATCATTTTCAAGGAATTACTACAGGAAAATTGCCCTGATATTCTAGAAGCAGAGGGCAAAATAGAAATGGAGAGAATCCACCAATCCCCCCAAGAAAGAGATCCCAAAAAACCAACCCCTAGGAAAATTATAGCCAAGTTCCAGAATTCCCAAGTCAAAGAGAAAATATTACAAGCAGCCAGAAGGACACAGTTCAAATATTGTGGAGCTGCAGTCAGGATCACACAGGACTTAGCAGCAACTACATTGGAAGCTCGTAGGGCTTGAAATATAATATACCAGAAGGCAAAAGAGCTTAGAATGCAGCCAATAATGAACTACCCAGCAAGGCTGAATGTCCTCTTCCAGGGGAAAAAGGTGGACTTTCAATGAACCAGGGGAATTTCAAATGTTCCTTTTGGAATGGCCAGAGCTGAACAGAAGGTTTGATCTTCAGATACAGGACTCAGGTGAAGCATAGAGAGTGGAGGAGAAAGGGAAAATATGAGGGACTTAATGATGATGAACTGCATGTATTCCTGCATAGAAAAATGACACTAATAATACTCATATGAACCTTCTTAGTTAATAGAGCAGTTAGAGGGAGCTTTTATAGTTGAAGCACAGGAGAAAGCTGAATTCGAAGATAAAATATGGTGTAAAAATGGAGTCAATAGAAAAAAGGGAAATTTAATGGGAGAAAGAAAAAGGAGAGGGGGGAATAGGCCAAGATATTTCATATAATAAGAATTTTTTATTACAATGAGCTATTGCAATTATATGGAAGGGGGGAGGCAAGGGGGAATGAGGGAACCTTTGCTCTCATCAGAAGTGGCTAGGAGAGGAAACAGCATATATACTCAATGGGGTATAGGCATCTGGAGTAAGAAGGAGGGGGGGAGCAGGGGGGAGGGGTGGGGATGTGAATAAAGGAGGAGAGGATGGACCATGCGGGGCGAGTGGTCAGATATAACACATTTTCTTTTTTACTTCTTGAAAGGGGCTGGGATTGGAAGGCCTGTCCTGGACCATGGGGCCAGGTGGATTCTGGGCCTAAGGGGTGGTGTGGGGGCCCAGGACTTCTTGGCCCCAGGACCAGGGATCTGTCTGCTGCGCCACTCAGCTACCCTACAGCAGAGTCAGAGTGACAGGAGAGAGAAAATATAGTACATGGTAGTGGAGAAATAAGAAAGGAGGGAGTTGTGATCAGCAATGGCAACATTGGAAAAATATGGAAGTAACTTTTGTGATGGACTTATCATAAAGAATGTGATCTACCCATGACAGAGTTGTTGGGGTTGGAACAAAGACTGAAGCACATTTTTTTATTATTATTATTTGGGTGAGGGTACAGGGAAAATGGGGCTGGGTGCAGGGCAAATTGCCGGGTTTTTATTTACAACGCCGGCTTCTTTATGCTAGTCCGTCCTCTCACTCACCAGTCCAACGCATGATGAGTCTTCGGGGTACCTCCGGCCCCCACTCTTTGATGGGGGAAGAACCAGACAGAGCGCCTGAGGTGAATAATGAGTCTTTATTCTTCTGTGATCACATCCCGCTCTCTCCCCACCTCTCAGCAGACACTTTTATCCCCTCTGTCCTCCCTCCCATGAACTCTTACTCAATGAGGGGCCGAGTTCTGTAACATTCCCTTATAAGGTGATTATGTTTCCCCCGCTAAGCGACCGCCAAGCCTCTTCCCCCCGCCCCCAACATCTCCCCCTTTCTGTTTTACAAGGTTATCACTTGGTGTGACCTTAAGCGGTGCTGAGGTTAGCCTTAAGCGGTGTCATTTCTACTGGCCTCTGATAGCCGGGGGCGAGGAACCCTGTCTTAGGTCATCTCCTTCAACCCAGGACCTTGCCCGTCCTAGGCGCCCGACACCCTCAGGGCCTGTCTTAGGTGGCTGGGTTAGGAGAGGTTGCCCGTCTTGGGGTTTACCTCGTCTTACCCCTAGGTGTCACATGTCATGCATGGCGGCTAGCCAGACTTGGGGATCCTCCCCCGTCTCCATGGCCATGAAGGCTTTCTGAGTAAGAATCATATAGCCCCTCTGTCGCCTAGCTAGGCGGCAGAAACAGACAACAAGTAGGGTGATTCCCAGAATCAGCGTCCTTGTTCACCCTCAAGGGGGTATCCTCCTGCCATCTGGCAATCCCTCCATGGTATGGGATCCTCGATGTCTTCCCCTGTGGCCACACATGAGGGGCCCCACCGAGGAATCGTGAAGTCCCGTTGAGTTTGATTCACCAGGGGTCGCCAACCCAGAAGGCCTCGGAGCTGGGTCCCCCTTTTTGTCCCTGCTGGGCTGACAGTCGTCTGCGGGAAAAGGCCGACGCAGGGGTCAGTCGGGGCAGTGCTATAGTTAAAATCGTTCTGCCCTGTGGAGTTGAAGTTCCAGGACCGATTTTCTTCCCCGATGTCGAAACATAGGGAGTTGTTCAGGTCCCAGCAGAAGGAGTTCTGGACCGGTGCTTCAGCGGGGTCCATATATGCAGAAGGGAGCCCCATCGATGTATTGGTCACTAGCAGGTGAGGGTAGATCGGGGAGTTCCGTGCTACCGGAAGGGGAGAGGGAATAACTCGGAGTATTCCCCATGTCGGATTTCCTTCAGATGGAGCACCTCCAAGGATCCCTACGACGATCAGAAGACCTGAAAAAGGAAGAAATTCCTCTCACCCCGTAGGGTTGGGCATTCATCAAGGTCTCTTATCTTGTAAACAGGGAGCCATCTTTCTGGCTCTTCTATCTTATCCTCGGGATGAAATGACAGGTGGCCCTGTCTTCTGTTCTTTACCGTTACAGGGCCATGCCAACCTCCCTCTTCATCTCTCCACATGACTTTAGAGCCTGGTAGGGCCTTGGTGGGAGAGGGCAGGAGCGTTGGTTCTTTCTTAGCATGTCCTTTTGGGGAGAAAAATCTCTGGGCGGCTGTAGTGCCGTCATCCCTGACTTGTAGGAAATTCATGGTAAATAGTACCTGAGACAGGTCTGAATGGGTCAGTGACCTGCCAACTCCCCCTTTCTGTTTAAAGAGCGTAGTTTTGAGTGTGCGATTTGCTCTTTCTACCAAAGCTTGGCCAGTGGGATTGTAAGGGATCCCGGTGGAATGGGAAATGGAAAATTCTTTGCAAAAGGAAGCAAAGGCTCTCGAGGTGTAGGCAGGCCCATTATCGGTTTTGATAGCCGAGGGGACGCCTAAGACAGCCATCTGGGCATATAGATGTGAGAGAACGTGTTTAACCGCTTCTCCTGGCTGTAGAGAGGCGAAGGTGAAGGAGGAGAAGGTGTCCACCGAGACATGGATGTACTTACGACCCAGGTGAGTAATGTCCATCTGCCAAAGAGCATTGGGGCCGTCCCCACGTGGGTTAGACCCCTCCGCGGGGAGGGCTTGTCTAAAGGGAGCACAAGAAGTGCAGGAGCGCACAATTTGGCGAGCCTCCTTCCGGGGAATGCTGTATAGGTGCCGGAGCGACCTGGATGACAAGTGATACTTACCATGTGCCAGCTGGGCAGGTGTGGACAGGTTTAACAAGAGAGCCCTATCTGCCTCCGCATTGCCCTGGAATATGGGGCCGGTGGAAGAAACGTGAGAGCGCACGTGAAGAACAAACAGGGGGTGGTTTCTATCACGGAGGGAGGATTGTAGCTGTATAAGGAGTGGGCTAATGGAAGAAGTCGAGGAAATGAAGGCATCTTCTAAACGAGGGATTAGCATGGCACAATACATACTGTCAGTAATAAGATTAAAAGGGGTGTCTCTGTAGAGACGGAAAGCCTGAAGTATAGCATATAGTTCATTCTTCTGAGTGGAGTCAAAGGGGGTATCAAAAATCCAGGTGGCGAGTCTAGCAGGGTCATGGACCACAGCACGGCCCAACCTGGTAGCGTCAGTGAAGACATTAGGGCCGGTCACTGGTTCTGGGGACACTAGAGGGCGCGGGCAGGAAAGGTGCAGTTCAGCGAACACTCTAACCACGGGAGGTGGCGTGAGTCTGGTCTGAGAGAGGGTAGTCAGGACAGTGGCCCAAGCGATAGATCTATCAACTAGCGAGTGGGTCACCTCCTCTGGGAGGGTAAAGTTGAGGACAGGCAAGAGGCCAAAGAGACGCTGGCATCGCTCTGAGGCCTGAAGGCAAAATAAGGCCAGGGCCTCCCACCGGTCCCGGATGATGCTCTTAGTGGTCCGGGGGTATAGCCATTCAAGGCATCCATGTCTCTGGAATAAACATCCCCAGCCAAGGGAACTGCCCCCCAGTGTGTGGAAGAGGACAGGCGACTCCGGGTCGTATTGAACCAAGAAGGAAGAGGTTCTGCGGAAAATTTCCGAGAGCGCCTGTCTTGCCTGGGGGGGTCCAAATTCTAGGGGATGACAGATGGGAGTCGCCTTTAAGGACATCATATAGAGGTTGCATTAAGGAGGATGGGAGGGGCATAGCGGGACGCAGCCACTGTATGGCGCCAACAAGCCTCTGAAAATCATTAAGAGTAGTGTATCCCTCGACGTTGATCGGAGGAAGTGCCCTACTAATCTTTCCCGGAAAAATCCTATGCCCCAAGTAATCATAGGGGAAATCCATCTGTACCTTTTCCGGGGCTATGTGAAGCCCCTTCTTGCGGAGGACATGGGTGGTGCGTTGCAAGCAAGCCCGAGCCCCCGTCACAGAAGGTGCTGCAATCAAGATATCATCCATGTAATGTATGAGCATGCAATTCGGGAATTCTTTTCTGATAGGATGTAGCAGAGTATCCATGTAAAGCTGGCACAGGGTGGGGCTATTGGCCATTCCCTGCGGTAGGACGGTGAACTGATAACGTTTACTGGGGGCTTGGAAATTGATCGTGGGGAGGGAAAAGGCAAATTTTTCTTTGTCCTCCGGGTGGAGGGGAATGCTATAGAAGCAGTCTTTAACATCAATCACTGCAGTGGGCATAGGGAGACCAGGTTGGAGGGTCCCCATGGGTACCATGTTGGCATTTACTGCCCGAAGATCAATCAACATTCTCCAACTCCCCCCTTTCTTTTTTATGACAAAGACGGGGGAGTTATACGGGCTAAGGGACGGTTCCACTTTGTTCTCGCGCAGGAGGGTCATTACTATGTCTGTGAGGGCGATGAGCTTTTCTTTTGTCAGGGGCCACTGCTCAACCCAAATAGGTTTCTTATTAATCCATGTTATTCTGGGGGAAAAGCTCATCTCTAGAGTGGCCCCAATTAATTTCCCCGCAGGCTATCAGGGGTGGCAAGTGTCAGGTTAAGCTGGCTCAAGATATCTCTACCCCATAATGCATAAGGGAGGTCGGGTAGGCACAGTGGGGTGAAGAGTCCAGATTCTTCCAAAGCTGACCACCGTAAGGCGTGTGCTGCTTTCATGGCAGATCTATTGCCCCCCACCCCCGTCACTGCTTGAGGGCTCTGTAGGAGTGGCCACTCGCGCCTCCACTGTCCCCTATTTATGACAGAGCAATCGGCTCCAGTGTCAATTATCCCTTCGAGCTTCTGATTTTCCACCGTGACGGTTAACAGTGGTCGCCCAGAGCTGACCGGGTGGACCCAGTTCACATGAGCGGGAGGGGCCCGCAAGGGCAGCGCCTTTCCCACCTCTTGGCCCTGTTTTACCAAGGTGGGAAAGGGGTGGGGGTTTGTGACCCTTACGGATGTGGGACTTCCGGGACCAAAAATGACCTGGGTATGGGTGACTAAGTCCACACATCTCTCAGCCCCTGTGATGAGTGCTGGGAAAATATTTAGCTCGATGGGAATCATCGAGGTTTCCCAAGGCCCGATCTCTCTCTGCTGTGTCCCTTCTCTATAGTCAACCCTCACGGGGATAGTCACAGTGATGGGGCCGCTGTCTTCGAGCACGGGGGGGGGGGGGGGGGGGGGGGGGGGCCGCGGCCGGCCCCCTCCCTTTCCCTTTTCCCGACTTCCCTTTGGATCGGCAGAACCTGGCTATGTGACCTGGCTTTCCACAGGAATAACAGGTCGGAACTGAAGTGGAGGGGGGCCGCTGCCTGCACTGTGCTTTGAGGTGCCCTGGCTTTCCGCACCCAAAACAGGTGGGTCTCACCTGCATACCGCGAAGGGCGGTCAGGAGGCTATCCTCCCGGTTCTCCATGGCAGTCACTAAGGCTTGAATTGAATCCTCGCTGGGCATGTCCAGCAATTTGTCAACAATTTCTTCTAATGAAGCGTCGGGGGGAAGGCTGCTAATGGCTGCGATCCCTTTGGGGCGAAGACCCTCTTTAATCAATTGTCTCATAAGTAGATCAGATCCCGGGGTGTCTCCCATTATACGAGTCACTGTCTCTTTAACCTCGTTCACAAATGAGAGGGGTGTCTGATCTGCTCTCTGCTTCAGCCCAACCAACTTCTGTGTGGCTCTCCCCCCTTTCATGGCTCCAATCTTATCCCAAGCTGCAACATGTGTTTCTTTAACAGTCTCTAGCTCAAACTGGCCATACTGGGCCTGAACAGCAGGGTCAGTATAGGCTCCAGTTCCACACAGGAGGTCAATGGCTAAATCCAGGGGAGTATAACCCCGGGATTTTGCCAGCTTAGAGGCCTCTCTGCGGGCCTGAGCCTTAAAAGCTAAATATGAGGAGGCATCCAGGCACGCGGCTGCAATTTCGTCAAAGTCAGCAGGGGTCCAAGGGTGCGTAGCAAAGAGGTTTTGCATCAGTCTTTTTACATAAGGGGAGCTTGGGCCGTATTTAGTCACGGCCTCCTTAAGTTCCTTAAGCATCTTAAAAGGGACAGGGCGGTAGTCTCGGGCTCCGGTAAGGGGGTCCGTAAATACCGGGTAGAGGCCCCAGTCATCCCAGTCCACCTCCTCCCCTTTCTCTATTGCTATGGAGGCACTCGTGGCAAGTAGGCCGGATGGGCAGAGCCCTTGAGGGGATCTCTGAAGGGCAGACAAGGAACACGGGGGATTTTTTGCCTCTGTTTCCTGGCTGGGCCGCCAAGTCTGGGGCACAGCAGCTGTCCAATCAGCGCGGACCTCTCCCTCCTCATCAGCAGCCTCCCGGTCCCACCTACTCACGCTCCTCTTCCTGCCACCCCTGAGGACTGTTTGCACCCCTCCCTTCCCGCGCTTGGAAACTTCCGGCCCTGAATCTCTAAGTGTGCCACATTCATCGCCCTCCCCCTTTTCATTCTGTCTCGGTAAGGAGGGGCATGCGGCATTTTCTTCTCCCTGGGGGCCCCTTGTTCCCCCCATTGTTTCTTCTAAGTTCCTCCCATGGATACAGGGGAGGGGGTGGCCTTCCCTCTTCCTCTGAGCTCTCTGAATCCGATCCCGCCAACGAGCTACCCACCTGAGTGCTGATTGGTCGTGCCAAAGTCACCTTCTGGGGATGCAGGGCTGCATCCACTATCTTATACACTGTAAAATCCTCAGGGGTCAGTTTTCCCGGGCAGGTGTCATCATAGGAGGCCATCTGCTGCCCTACCACCTTCCATTTACCTGGTTGGATCCCATTATGTTGCACCCAAGGGCAGATGTTCCAGATATTCTCAACAAAAGCACGGCACGTCTTGATAGGTAATTTACAGCCATGCTTAGCGCAGAGTTTATAAAGCTGCACTGCAACGACCCCTTTTTCCTCCGGCTGAAAGGCGGGAATACTATTCCGGCCCCCCATGCTGTCTACTAGCCGAGGCTGCAATCCTAACAGGTGGCAGAACTGGAAAGTTCCCGTTCGGCAAAAGAGAAGGAGGGCAGCAGGGCACAATCAGACAGGCCAGCACGGCAAGGAGCGTGATTAGAGCAGAAGGAGAAAGGGAAGAGAAAGGAAGCATAGTCAACACAATAGGGATATGTCCTTCAGGCAATATCTGAGAGTAAACACCCTCTCCTTCCTCCCGGTTGGAAACGACCGAGGCTGTCTGGAGAATCCGACCAGCGGATTCAGACGTTCCCTAGCAAAATCAGGTCCCTGTTCCGGGTGCCACTTGCCGTGTTTTTATTTACAACGCCGGCTTCTTTATGCTAGTCCGTCCTCTTACTCACCAGTCCAACGCATGATGAGTCTTCGGGGTACCTCCGGCCCCCACTCTTTGATGGGGGAAGAACCAGACAGAGCGCCTGAGGTGGATAATGAGTCTTTATTCTTCTGTGATCACATCCCGCTCTCTCCCCACCTCTCAGCAGACACTTTTATCCCCTCTGTCCTCCCTCCCATGAACTCTTACTCAATGAGGGGCCGAGTTCTGTAACATTCCCTTATAAGGTGATTATGTTTCCCCCGCTAAGCGACCGCCAAGCCTCTTCCCCCCGCCCCCAACAGCAAATGGGGCTGGCTGGCCTGCCTGGGGCTACATAGCAGGGTGATCTTTGAGTGCCTGAGGCCGGATATGGACCCGGGTACTCCTGGCTCAATGGCCAATGCTCTGTCCACTACCTAACCACCTCTACTGTTATTACTATTTTATTTTATTTTGGGTCCTTTTTTTCTTCTTTTTGGTTTTTGCAGGGCAGTGGGGTTCGGGTGGCTTCCATGTCACATGGCTGGGTGATTGTTGGGTCTATGGGGCTGGATGTGGGCTCAAGTGCTCATGGCTCCAGGGCTGGTCCTTCCTCCATTGCGCTACCTGGCCATACCTACAATTATTACTATTATTTTTTTAATTTTAATTTTTTTCTCTCCCCTTTACTTTATCACTCAAGCAAGTCTACATTCATGAGGGGGGAGGGGGTATTTTGTTTACTCTTACACAAGAATATTTTATTAATGTAAAAAAACATGTGTACAAAATGAAAATTAAAAAATAAAAAACAGTTTAGGTCAAATGGATAAAACAGTTCAAAAAGTTATTGAGGAGAAGAATGTTTTAAAAAGCAGAATTGGTCAGATGGAAAAGGAGATAAGAAAGCTCTCTGAGGAAAAGAAATCCTTCAGATGTAGAATGGAGCTAAAGGAAGCTGATGACTTTGCGAGAAATCAAGATACAATAGTTCAACACCAAAAGAATGAAAAATTAGAAGAAAATATGAAATATCTCATTGAAAAAACAACTGATATGAAAAACAGATTCAAGAAAGATAATTTGAAAATTATTGTGATACTTAAAGCCATGATCAGGAAAAGACCTCATTTTTAAAGTGTTCCTACAGGAAAATTGCCCTGATATCCTAGAAGCAGAGGACAAAATAAAAATTGAGAGAATCTACTGATCTTACCTGGAAAAAGATCCAAAAAAAACCAACCCCCAGGAATATTATAGTCAAGTTCCAGAACTCCCAAGTCAAAGAGAAAATATTACAAGCAGCTAGAAGGACACAATTCAAATACTGTGGAGCTGCAGTCAGGATCACACAGGACTTAGCAGCAACTACATTAAGGGCTCATAGGGCTTGGAATATAATATTCTGGAAGGCAAAAGATCTTGGAATGTAACTGAGAATCAACTACCCAGCAAAACTGACCATCCTCTTCAGGGGAAAAAGATGGACTTTCAAGATAACAGGGGAATTTCAAATGTTCCTGTTGAAATGACCAGAGCTGAACAGAAAGTTTGAGCTTCAAGTACAGGACTCAGGTGAAGCATAGAGAGTGGAGGAGTGGGTAAAATATGAGGGACATAATGATGATTAACTGTATGTATTCCTGCATGGAAAAATGATACTGATAATACTCATATGAACCTTTTCATTTAATAGAGCAGGTAGAAGGAGCTTTTATAGATGAGGCACAGGAGAGAGTTGAATTTGAAGATATAATATATTGTAAAAATGGAGTCAATGGTGAAAGGGAAATGTACTAGGAATAAGAGAAAGAAGAGGTAGAATAGGTTAAGATATTCCAAACAAAAGATATTTCATGTAACTTTTGCATTGGTATGGAAGGGGGGAAGGCAAGGGGGAATGTGGGAGCCTCCATTCCCATCAGAAATGACTCAGAGAGGAAACAGCATACATACTCATTAAGGTATAGACATCTAGAGGAGAAAGGAGAGAAGAGGGAAAGGGGGAATGGGAGAGGGGATGTGGGTGATAGAGGAGAGGGTAGATCATAGGAGATGAGAGTCAGATATAACATATTTTCTTTTTTTACTTTTTGCAAGATGCTAGGATTGGGTGACCTGTCCGAGACCACAGGGCTGGGTGGTTGCTGGGTCTCTGGGATGGAATGTAGGCTTGAGGCCTCCTGGCCCCAGGACCAGTGCTCTGTTCACTGCACCACTGGGCTGCCCCACAGCATATTTTTGAAGAGGGACAAAGTGAAAGAAGAGAGAAAACATAATAGATTGTAGTGGGGAAGAATGGATAGAAGGAATTACAATCAGCAACAGCAACAGTGGAAAAATGTGGAAGTAACTACTATAATGGACTTATGATAAAGAATGTGAGCCACCTGAGACAGAGCTGATGGTATCAGAACACAGACTGAAACATATTTTTTTCTCTTTCTTTTACTTTATTTCTCATGAGGTTTTATATTTTTGAGGGGGAGGGGTTATTAAGTATATACTTAAACAAGAATATTTTAGTAATGTGTAAATAAAAAATAAAAAAAAATCTTTCTTCAAAAAAAACTGTTCAACCAAAATTCAGCTACCAATTAATTGTAATATTCTGATTGGTCACTTCAGTTCTCTGGACCTTCATTTTCTCAGCTGTAAAAGGAAGTCTTGGTAAAGACAACTTCTCAGGTCTGAATTTATTTCCAGTATTCTATGAGTATGCTATGATGAAATATTATAAAATGTAAATATGAGGGTTCTGGACTTGAAATAAAGAAGATCACAGTTCAAATCCTTCTTTAGATACTAATTGTATGACCCTGAGCAAGTCATTAATTTTCTGCTTACCTCAGTATTATTGGTTGTTTAATGGAGATAACCGTAACTCCCAGGGCTCTTGTAAGAATAAAAGTAGATAATATATGTAAAGATCTTTATAAATTTTAATGTGCCATATTTGTTTTTCTGTTATTTAGTCTTTTTTCCACTGTGCTTGTCCCTTTCAGGGGCTTTCTCAGCAAAGATACTGCAGTCATTTATTATTTCCTTCCCCCATCCCATTTTACATTTGAAGAACCAAGGAAAACAGGTTTAGAAGACTTGTCCAGGGTAACACATCTAGTAAGTATAATTTCTTTGTCTATACTGGAGTTTTTTTTTAATATTTAAGGCAGTGGGGTTAAGTGGCTTGCCCAAGGTCACACAGCTAGGCAATTATTAAGTGTCTGAGGACGAATTTGAACTCAGGCACTCCTTACTCCAGGGCTGGTGCCCTATCTACTGCACCACCTAACTGCCCCTATACTGGAGTTTTGTTGCTTTCCATAATGTATTTAGGGTCAGAGACTATTAAGGCTAGTGAATGAAAAGATCATTGAATTTACACCTGAAGAGGATCCTCTAGTCCAGGGGTTAGCAAAATATTGCCTGCAGGTCAAATCCAAGATTTCACCTGCTTTGATTTGACCATCAGATGGTCTACTCTAACCTCTATTTTAAATAAAAAAGAGAGGTGAATTCACTTCAAATTTATTGCAATAGAAGGAAGACTGAGGTTGGAATCAGAGGACCTGGAGGCAAATCCTAGCTCTGTCAATATTTGTATAAATGTGACAAGTCATTTCATCTCTGGGAGTCAGTTTTCTCTTCTATAAAATGGAATTAGACTGCTGTAGATAACCACTGGCATCTTTCTAACTATAAATCTATAATCCTGTAATAAGTTCATATAATCAGCAAGTAGTAGATGCAGAATTCAAACCAAGATCACTTAATTCTAAATTTATTGCTCTTCAACTCCACCCTGCTCATTTAGCTTGCATTTTCATATGGATAAAGAAAACTTTGCTCAGTGTAATTCACTTAACATTTATTAAGTACCTACTATGTTGGTTGGTTCTTGTTCTTTCTTATCAAACAATAACAAAACAATATTACTAGGTTATAAACAATTTATACTGTGTCCAAGTGTGACTAATCAGAGCAATACAAGCTCAAACTACTCTACCACAGGTCAGACACAAATAGTTCATGTGAAGACCTGGAGTGGGTTTTCTAAATTTGCGTATCTCTCATTTCTTTTGAGTTGCTTCAATTCTGCCTTGCTCATGTGTGAAAAGTACTTTGCTTAACAAAACATGACAAGATTTGACTTGAAATAACATGAATTTCTGTGCATACTGGTAAGAGTTTTATTTAGGATTGTAGATAATGGATACTAGAAGCAATGTGCCAATGAGGCAGCCCATCAAATCTCTCATGTTAAGTATAGTCTGGTTCCCCCTAATTTCCTCTCACCTCAGGAAAAAAACTCTTCTGAAGAGTTAGAATTCAGAATATTTTACAATATTCTTGATCAGACTAGAAAGGACTGTCTTTTCCAAAATTAAAAACAGTACAAAGGTTAAAAGCCAAAAGCAAGTTACAGCAAACATTATCCACCCAAATTCCAGGGTGCACACATCACAAATTTCAGCTTTAATAGTATTGCGCCCATATGAATGTTATTTCTAACAAGTTGCCCTGGACAAATTGATTCTTTGATTTATTCTATTATTTAAAATATCACTTTTATTTCCAAAGATCCTTTAATAAACTATGTTGTGTAATTTTTCTTCACTCTTTCCTACCTTATATGCCTATATTGGATCATCTTTAACCTTCTGTGTCACAGTCTTTTATGTTACGTTCCAGTTAGACTAGCTGCTCAGGAAGTGATAGGTTCCTGAGCTTGCTTATCCTTACCCAAGCAAACCTTGAAGGGGCGGCAGACAAGGAAGACAAGGATGGAAAGTTCCCCATTTATTAAGCTAAATACAAGTGCTTAAATATCCTTCCCACTCCTTGGTCCACTCCCACTCCTGTGGCATTTAGTAAAATAACACTCTTGTGCTAGAGGACACCAGGTGATAAAGTTTTAAAGTACTCCCACACACAACAGTTCCTTACATATCCCCCTTTTTGTTTTTTTTTTAAAGAAAATTCCTTAATTCAGTAATGAATGCATGAATCCACAGATTTATCCCATAAGGGGGTCATGATTTGTGATATTTCCCTTACCATAAATGTGTGATGATAGATGAGACAAAGAATATATAACATAAGTAACTGTTGGACAATTATATCAATTTAACATCAAAACAAATCAGATAGTACAAATATCTTTCCCAAAAGAAATCATTAAATTATATAATTCAATCTTCCTAAATTCCTTGAAATATACACACACAAATTCCCAAGACTTGTTACAAAACTTAGGTGACTAAAATTACTCTCAGATATTTTCTTTATTCTTTAAACACAAGGTAGAGGCCTTTTCCCTCCCTCTTTTCAAAACCTCCTGAGGGCAGGAAATCTACCCCACTTTGGGCTGCATTCCCAAGCAATGGGATTCCAATGGACTTCTGGTGAAAATGTGCCTGGTGGGCAGGAGCAGTCCCCCATGACACCTCACTCCTGGCCCCACCCACTTGCAGGAATGAAGGGTGGAGGGGTCCCATCAAGAAGTCTGAATTTACTAAACCTTAAAGTCTCAATTAACTTAAATTGTCAATCAATATTAGATTAACAAAAGTTTAGCTCACAGCTGAGATCATTTCACCAACTTTGCAACTTAAAAATTCTCAAATGGTATATAAGTGGATAGGCTCAGATCTCAGCCACATTAACTACTTAAATTAAACCTTTTTAAGTAATCAATTCAAACTAAAAGGAGTAACATTTAACTTTACCTATTTCAGATCTGAATTACACACACAGGAGTTTAGATACTAACATAAACACAGAAACAACTCTCTTGTATCACATTTACCGAGCTGAGATTTATACCCTGACCAGTACCAGATCTCAAAATAGAGAACCATTTTCACATCTCTCCAGGCCAGTAGAGAGATGTAAAAACATCCTATTGATGATTGAATACTCATATACATATACAACACACCAAAGTATTAGCCAAAAGCACAGGCTTCATTCAAAAGATGAAATTTGAATTTCCCAGTCCCAGAAAAAAGTCGTCTTCTCCTTTTTTCTTAAGTAATTGACCACAAAGCTTCCCAATCAATAGCCTAAGAAAAATGTAGTCATTGCCCAACCCCCCCCTTGCCAAACCAGGAGGAAGGCATGGGGGTCCCCTGATTTCTAAAATAAGCTTTTTGAGGTTTGAGTTTCAAAGTTCTAAAAAAGGAAGATTTCCATTCTCCCTCCTCCATCCCTCTGCAGAAGGTGGGGGCAGCAGAGAATGAGAGAGAGAGCATTTGAAGTTACTTGAGTTGTTGACAACAGTATGATTTGGAGTTGTTGCATTTTCCGAATAGTAGTCAACACCATTATAAACTGTCCAATAGCATGTGACATTTTTGCTCTCAACACAGGAAGTACAGTTAGTATGTGCTTCATGGCTTTCTGGTGTCGGAACAAGAGTCCTGGCATGCTTGGTTATAGGCTGGAAAGTGAAGTTTGTTGTGGCTTCTGGAGTGGAATTTGTCATAGGCGTCAGGGTTGGTGTCAGGGTCTTTGGCACCAACAAGGAGTCTCTGAAGTTGACCATAGGTTTAGGAGTTTGGGTCCCACTTAGCATAGCCAGACAGGCAGCAGTGGTCAAAAGGAACAGCAAGCAGGTCCTCTGCATTCAGTTCATGGTGCTGGTATGAACTGCTGCTGAGGAAGAAGCTCCATCCCCTGAGGGGCTGCCTTGGAAACTCCACTTCCCATTGACTCCTTAATGCTGAATACTTATTTGTTTCTTCTAACTTGCTTTCCTTCACACTTCCTCGTTCCAACTTCCTTAAAATCAGCCCCCTAGTAACAATCAACTTGTCACTTCTCCAAAGTCCTCTGCTCCAGGATGTCACCTGGGATTTCACTTGCTTGTATCTGCTGGTCCTTGTCCTGGACTCCACTCAGATAGCTCTGCCTTTGTGTCCCTATTCAGGCACTATTTGTTAAGTTCCTGTTAAACTAGCAGCTCAGGAAGTGTTAGGTTCCTGCCAGCTTGCTTATCCTTACCCACTTGAACAATGAAGAGGCAGGAGACAAGGGAGACAAGGACAGAAAGTTCTCCAAGTTCTGCAAGATCTCCAAGATCTCCAGTTATTAAACCAAATATAAGTGCTTAAATATCCTCCCCAGTCCCTGATCCACTCCCACTCCCATGGCACTTAGTGCTAGAGGACACCAGGTGATAAGTTTTACAGTACTCCCACATGCAACAGTCCCTTACAGTTTCTGAGCTAATTTTGCTTTTAGATAGATTTCAATTATACTGACTTGGTGTTAACTCTTTTTTAATTTCTTCCTTTAGAGGTTAGAACACTAGACTTGGGAATAAGGGTAAAATCACAAAGTTGTGTTCAAATTTTTGGCTCCCATACTAAGTTTTAATGGTCATTTCAGTCTCTTATTCCTACCTATAAAATGAAAAATCCCATGCTGTAGAGGATGAGAGAACATGCTGTTGGAGATAAAGGAAAATTTGGTAAAGTAATGAATTGTTGGTGGAATAGTGAACTGATCCAACTATTCTGGAGGAACACTTTGGAACTAAGTCCAAAGGGCTATAAAACTGTGCATACCCTTTGACCCACTATTGCAACTACTTTATATTACATAAAGAGCAAAGAAATAATAAAAGGGACTCTCTCTCTCTCTCTCTCTCTCTCTCTCTCTCTCTCTCTCTATATATATATATATATATATATATATATATATACACACACACACACACAAATATTTATAGCTGCTCTTTATGTAGTGGCTAAGAATTGGAAAGCAAAAGAATGCTCATCAGTTAAGGAATGGCTGAACAGGATGTGTCCTGTGATGATTATGGACTACTAGTATGCTGGTGCAAAATAGTACGAGGAGTGATTTAAGAAAAAACATGGCAAGACTTATATGAATTAACGCAAAGTGAAGTGAGAAGAACTAGTAGATCATTGTTATTGTAAGAGCAATGTCTTGAAATGATGATCATCTATGAAAGACTTGGCTATTCTCATCAATACAATGAATCAAGATAATTCCAAAGGACTAATGATGAAAAAATGCTATCTCCAGAAAGAGAACTGATGAATCTTGAGGGCAAATTGAAATGTAATTTACTTGCTTATCTAACTCTTCTTGCTTTTATTTTGAAATATTGCTTTTATAGAAGTATGTTTTAAAAAGGAAAAAGTCCTACATGTTCCAAAATATTTATAGCACCTCTTTTTGTAGTGGCAAAGAATTGGAAATTGAGTGGACACCCCTTAATTAGGGAAATGACTAAACAAGTTATAGTACATGAATATCAAATATTATTGTTTTATAAGAAACCATAAGTGGTCGGTCTAGAAAAGTATGGAATGACTTATGGGATCTGATGCTGAGTGAAGGGACTAGAAACAAGAGAATAGTGTACAAATTAACAACAACATTATGAGATGAACAACCTTGATGGAAGCAGCTCCTCCCAGCAATCCAGAGAGCTAGGACAACTGCATTTGACTGGCTATGGACTATGTTATCCCCATACAGAGGAAGAAAAACAAAACAAAACAAAACACATCAAAAAAATCTCTTCTGAATCTGATGAACACTTTATAAAAATGATCTCTTATATATCTCTTTCCCATAATGCTATTCCTCCTACCAAAAATTAATAATTTGTAAACATGTTTATCAAAATATATATATACAATGCTAACCTAACTGTTCACTGATGAGAGGCAGGAAGTAAGAAGGGAGGATGGAAGGAAATTTTATAACTGAAAAATATACATGTGCATATGAATGAAAATAAATACATTTTAAAAAGAAATATGTTTTGCATGACTTCACATGTATAATTGATATTATATAGCTTGACATCTTAGTGGGGGAGAGGCATGGAAGGGAGAGAGAGAATTTGAAACACAAACTTTAAAAAGAAAAAAATGTTTGAAATAAAAAAAACCTTACAAAATGAAACAAATAATATTTAAGTTTCCTACTGAACAGTGTGGTTAAAAGGAAAAGAATTTGCAAATGTCAGTACTTTCTGTATTATTATTATTATTATTATTTCATATATCTTTAAGCCTCTGTAAACAACCCAGATTTGAACTATTTGATAAAGAACCATTAATGTAATTTGTTAAAAATTACATAAATGGGTTGTACCTGTATAATCTATATCACATTATTCACTATTTTGTGAGAGGGAGAAGGAAGGGACAGAGGGAAAAAATGTAGAACTCAAAATTTGACAGAAAAATGAATGTTGAAAACTATCTTTACATGTAATTGTAAAAATTGTATATAATCTATATAATATAGTCAATTGAAGAATGATATTTCAGCTGGAACATCTCTTTATCATTGGGTTGGTCAAAAGATTGTAAAAGAATTGTAAAAAAAGAAATTTATTAGCAATAAAAGATGAAGGAAAATTCAATAAAGTTACATGTGTACACATATATACATACATGCACTGTGTATATCTTATTAATAATTTAATTCAATCAGTTCTTTTGACTAACCCAATGATAAAGAGATGTTCCAGCTGAAATATCATTCTTCAACTGACTATATTATATAGATACAACCTATTGATTTATTAGAACAAAATTCAATTAGACTAAAATTTTCCTCAAACAAGGTATTTCCAGTACAAAGGACAATAATTATTCTAACACAATGATGATGATGATGATGATGATGATGATGATGATGATGATGATGATGATGATGATGATGATGATGATGATGATGTTTGTCTTTCATTCCCAAAGAAGACCATGACATCAGGGAGGTGATATCATTTCAAGCACATGAAAAGGATATGAGTGAGGGAGTACTGTGCTAAGTCATCAGCCTCAATTTTTCCTCCAGAGCCATCTGGATTCAGTGGCTGAATCAAGATGACTAGAGATGGCTAAGTATGTGAGGCAGTCAGGGTTAAGCATCTTGTCCAAGGTCACACAGCTAATGAGTATCAAATGTCTGAGATAGGATTCGAACTCCTGCCCTCCTGACTCCAAGGCCAGTGCTCTATTCACTGTGCCACATAACTGCCCTTCCTTTCTATGTCTCCACTTATAGAGCTCTGCATAGCTGGACTCCATTCAGCTATGTATCCCTCCTCCTACAGCTCAAGGCTCAGGAAGGAATGTGTGCTCTTAGCGGAATTCTAGGGATCTCACTTTATGCTAACAGCAATAATTGGCAACATATAGTGCTTTAATGTATGTAAAGCTTTTGCCATATGTTATCTTATTTGATTTTTTCCAAAACTCAGTGAGGAAGATGCTCTTATTATTACCATTTTTATAGAAAAGAAACCAGACTGACTGAGGTTAAGTGGTTTGCCTAGGGTGATTCAGATAGTAGCATATTTATAACTCTTGTTACATCTTCCTAAAGAGAGAGTTTGGCTCAACAATCTTTAATGTGACACATAATCTAGTGAGATGTACGCTCGCCAAAGATACTTAGCACTGACATGGAAAAATGTCTTACTCAGAGACTAAATGGAACAGATTCCCTATAGATGAGTTTCTCCAGAGGCTTCTGTTTGTACAAATGTAATGATTGCAGTTAGCCTTAAAACACTAGTTACCTTCCTAAATGAGATCCATAATTACTCATGAGTTTGGCCTAGCTAACCACACAAAAAAAATCAAGTAGATTAAGAATGTCTATTATCTGAGCTATGACACACAGTTTAATGGACAAATCAAAGCTTATACATCGGTATATGTATCAATATACTTGTATCAATATGCAGATGCTAATACATTTGTAAACAATATATTAGGCACAGAATTGAAAAGGATAGGGAGAACTAGATAGTCTTTGGAAATTTTATGTGGTATTTTTTACATCCCTGAACATCTCCCTAAAACTGAATCCCAAGTTTTTCAATATCCCTACCATTCTGGTGATGTGTACCTGTGAATCATGTAGTACTCAAGATTATAAAGAAGCAAAATTACAATTCACCAGAAAGTCAAGAAAGGTAAATTTTAAGCAGGAATAGCCTGCAATATCCAGAGTTCCCCCCCCAAAAAGTGTTAGTTGTAAGCTTTCAAAGCTGTTAAAGCACTTTAATGCACTACATTAAAGCTATTAAAACTTAAATCAGTCTGAAAAGTTTTTGGAACACCCTACATCATAAAACTGAGTGTAGGAAAGATAGCAAAATGATAGGCATACCTAGAAACAGAACTGGGCAAGTAATAACTGGTGAGCAGCCTATGAAGTCCAAAGGTAGAAATGCAGTATTTAGAAGCATTTAGGAGGCATAGTGTAGGGCAGACTGACTATTTTGACTTCCAAGGATATACAGGGAATCCTGTATATCAACTGGGGAGGGGGCAGGGAGAGGAGAGAGAGAAAGGAAGGGTTTCATCCTTAACATGTTCAAAGCCTCCTATACATTCTGGGTCATATTGGAAAATATGATAACCCAGAAAGACAAGTTCATGGAACCCCTTAATCCTTAACATACAAGATTCTTAAAAGGATCAAATGTGATAAAATTTGGAAAGACTCTGAAATTTTAAGTACATAAATAACAACTATTCCTCTCTGGAGTCCACCAGTAAACTAGGTACTAGGCTAAATGCTGGCAATAGAAGACAGACCCAGCTCTCAAAGAGCCTAGAATCTAATCAAGGAGAAGACACAAGTCAAAATCTTTCTGATTCCAATTTCAGTACTCCACTGGCTATTTTGATGGTGAGAGTAGGGTAGGAGCAGAATATTGCAGGTAAAAGATATACATTTTTAAAAAAAAAAGAGCCAAAGGAGTTGCAGCTGTGGCACCCATGTGTTTGCTATGACATAGAATAGAGCTAAAAATTGTGTTCAGAACTAAATTCTAATATCCTCTATGGATTGCATTAAATGAGTTTACTTGGAATAGAGAGATAGAGAAAGGTAACATGTTGTATTAAATTTGGAGTCAGGGAAACCTGGTTTCAAATTCTACCTCCAAATCTCAATCTCTTTGACCCTGAGCAATTCATTTAAACTCTTCATATGCCTCTTCACATAGTCCCTTCAACTATAAAAAGCAGAAGGGTGACAGACAATAATAAACCTGTCAAAACTAAAGTATAAGGTCCATGAAAGCAAGGAATGTTTACATCTTCCTCATTACTTATCACCAGGTTTAACAATAACACATTCCATAATAAATGTTCATTTTAAATGAAAATTTTAGTAAATTAACAAGTGATCCTTATATTTAGAATCTTAAAAAAAAAACCCTTTTTCCTGATGAAATGAACTGAAGAAAATTTAAAATGTGGGATATGGTTCATAGACCCTACTGAGGTTAAAGAACTATTGGCTCCTACACATGCCATCTTCAATGTTTATTAGGAATGTTTATTATTGCTTTTTCCCCCCTATCTTACATTGCAAACAGGCACCAGGTGCTCTGAGTCTCTTCTGTTCCACAATTAGCAGCAAACCATGCATGGAGAACAATTACTTTGCCCCAGAGTGATTTGGCTCTCTAGGCTGCAGAGACAGTGAGCAGGCTGGCAGTGACTCTATCAATCAAACACACAGCTGGCTGCTTTGAGCTTTTAGCACTTGATTCTAGCCTCGAAAATCTGTGTCTAACCTTCCATGCTCACAAAGGTTTGGAGAAAGCTAAGGAAAAACACATTAGAGTTATTGCTTCCAGGCACAATCCACAACATTATTCTTTTCTATAAAAATGTATTTGGACCTTGGATTTTTAGTACATTTTTCCTTTTTTTGTGGGGGAATTGCCAAGGTCATTTCATTCAATTTTTCTTTCATTCCACAAATACTTATTAAGTGACTTATTAGCACTACAATGTGCTAGGTGTTGGGACAGAGATACTAGGGCAAATAGGCTATAGTCTCTGACCACAAGAGGTTCTAAAGGAAAAGGATATATGATTTGTTCCCAGAATAATAGATAATCAAAAAAATTCAGATGGAAAATTATGGCATCCAACCCATATTTAAACATGGATGCCTTCTACAATATCACTGATATTATAGAGAACCATATAGATAACTAATTGATAGATAGTTATCAATTAAGAAATTCCTTGCTTTCCAAGACAGTCTGTTATTTGTGTGGACACTTCTATTTTTTAGGCTACCTCATAAAGTGAAAAAGAAACATATTTGAATTCAAGAACTTATTTATAAATCTGTGACTTTTTAAAAATATTGTTGTCTATTTTAAACATTAATATTTTAAAATTTCAGTTTCCAAATTTTTTTCTCCCTCAAGCTCCTCCCTCATCCATGAAGAAGGCAAGCATTTGATATTTTGCAAAATGTGAAATTTTGCAAAACATAGTTCTATATTAGCCATGTTGCAAAAAGAAAGCACAAAAATTAAAGTGATCAGATTATTTGCACTCAGAATTTATCAGTTTGTGTCTCTTGTGGTGGATAGCATTTTTTATCATGGGTCCTTGATTGTCTTGAATCATTGTATTACCAAGAGTAGCTAAGTTTTTCATGGTTGATCATTATTATAAATATTATAAATTATAAATTGCTGTTTCTGTATACAATGATTCCCCTGGTTCTGTTCACTTCACTCTGCATCAATTCATATGGATCTTAACAGATTTTTCTGAAATAGTCTTACTCATCATTTCTTAAAGCACAATAACATTCTGTCACAGTCACATGCTATTTCTTCAGCCACTTCCCAATTGATGAGCATCCCCTCAATTTCTAATTCTTTGCCACTACAAAAAGAGTTACTATAAATATTTTTGTATATATAGGCCATTTTGCTTTTTCTTCAATCTCTTTACAATAGAATACTATCAGTAGCATTGCTTAATCAAAAGGGCAATACAGTTTCATAGGACTTTGGGCACAATATTACATGGTTCTCTAGAATGGTTGAACTATTCACAACTCCACTACTAGAGTTCCCTAAATTGCTTCATGAAGAGTTGAAAACAACCAAAATGACTGAAAAATAACAAGAGACCTTAGAGATCATCTTGTTTTAAACCATTCCCCAATTGACAAATGGTCAAAGGATATGCAAAGGTAATTTAGAGATGAGGAAATCAAAGCAATCTATAGTCATATGAAGAATTGCTCTAAATCACTACTTATTAGAGAAATGCAAATTACAGACTGATCAATATGACCAGAGATGATAATGATCAATTTTGGAAAGGATGTGGGAAATATAGGACACTAATAAATTGTTGATGTTGCTGTGAACTGATCCAATCTTTCTGGAGAGCAATATGGAATTATGCCTAAAGGGCAATAAAAATGTGCATACCCTTTGATCTAGCAATACCACTACTGTATCATGAAAAAGGATAAAAGCATCACTTGCACAAAAATATGCATAGCAGCCCTGTTTGTGGTGGCAAAGAATTGGAAATTGAGTGAATGTCCATCAATTGGGGAATTGCATCATAAAGTGTGGTATATGTATGTGATGGAACATTATTGTTCTGTTAGAAACCAGGAGGGATGGGAATTCAGGGAAGCCTGGAAGGATTTGCATGAACTGATGCTGAGTGAGATGAATAGAACTAGAAGAACATTGTACACCCTAACAGCAACATGGGGGGGAGGGATGATCAACCTTGATGTACTTGCTTATTCCATCAGTGTAACAATCAGGCACAATTTGGAGGTATATATGATGGAGAATGCCATCTCTATTCAGAGAAAGAATTGTGGAGTTTAAACAAAGACCAAAGACTATTAGCTTTCATTTAAAAAAAAACCCACACATTATTTTATTATGTAATTTTGCTATCTTTTATACTTTATTTTTTTCTGTAAGGATATGATATCTCTCTCATCACATTCAACTTAGATCAGTGTATAACATGGAAACAATGTAAAGAATAACAGACTGCCTTCTGAGCAGGGGGGAGGGAAGTGAGATTAGGGGAAAATTGTAAAATTCAAAATAAGTAAATATATTTTTAAAAAGAAAATAAGGCATTAAGATTCTTTTCACCGAACATCTTTCTGGATTTATTGAACATCTGTGAACCAAGAGTTTCATGAATTCAGCTAGAAATAAATGAAAGAACAAAGAGGAAAAAAACATCATATTGTTTTGTTTTGATCCTTTTTTTACAGATGAGGTGTTTTACAACAGCATTAGTATCCCCATTTTTCCATTCCAACATTTGTCACTTTTCTGTTAGTCAATCTGATAGGTGTGAGTTAGTAACTCATAGTTGTCTTAATTTTCATTTCCCTAATCAATAGTGATTTAGAGCATCTTTATATGACTAATAGATACTTTTGATTTCTTCTGAAAATAGCATGTGCTTTTTATCTTTTGACCTCTTTTCCATTGGGAAATAGCTCTAATTTTTTGAAATGTAACTATATGTTTGAGAAAGGAGGGCTTTTTCAAAGAAACTTAACTATAAAATTTCCTCCCAATTTCCTACTTTTCTTCTAATTTTGCTTCATTTGTTTTTCTAATTTCATGTAATAAAAATTATACTTCCAGTGCTTCTCTTTATCTTAAGTCATAAACGTTTCCATTTTTCTTAGAACTAACAACTAAAATTTTCCATGCTCCCCTAATTTACTCATATTATTACCTTTATCTTTAAATCATGTACTCATTTGACCTTATCTAGATATATGTTGTAAGATAATAGTTTATGCCTAGTTTCTATCAAACTATTTTCCAGTTTCTCACCAGTTTTCATCAAATAAGGAATTATTGTTCCTAAATCTTGGATCTTTGGCTTTGTCGAACTCTAGATTACTGGGATCATTTACTATTGTGTATTGTGCACTTAATCCATTCTACCACTCATTTCTTAGCTGGTATCAAATTGTTTTGATGATTACCACTTTGAAATACAGTTTGAGATTTGGAACTGCTAGGTTGCCTTCCTTCACATTCATTTATTGATTCTCTCTTGATAGTCTTGATCTTTTTTGTTCTTCCAGAAAAATTCTATTATTATTTTTTCTAGGTTTACAAAATAATTGCTTGGCATTAATTAAACAATTTGGGTAGAATTGTCATTTTTAATAATGTTGTTTTGGTCTGTTCCAAAGCAATTAATATTTTTTCAATTGTTAAGATCTGAATTTATTTTCTGAAAAATGTTTTGCAGTTATGTTCATATAGTCCTGAGTTTGTCTTGGCAGGTAGACTACTGAGTTGTTTATATTGTCTGTAATTATTTTAAATGGAATTTCTCTTTCTTTGTCTTCTGCTGCATTTTGTTGGTAATATTTAGAAGTGTCAATGATTTATATGGATTCATTTTATATATTTTGCTAAAGTTATTGTTTCAACTAAGTTTTGTTGTTGCTATATTGATTCTCTAGAATTCTTTAAATATACCATCATATCATCTGCAAAGTGATAGTTTTGTTTTCCCATTGCCTTATTCCTTCAATGCCTTTCTCTAGTCATTGTTATAAGCTGAAATCTCTAGGATAATATTGAATAATAGTGGTGATAATGGGCATCCTTGCCTCACCACTGATCTTATTGGGAAGGTTTCTAGTTTATTTCCATTACACATAGTGCTTATTCTTGATTTTAATTAGATACTACTTAACCATTTTAAGAAAAACTTGGTTGATTCCTGTGTTTTCTATATGCTTTTAAAAGAAACTGCTATTGTATTTTGTGAAAAGTTTTTTTCTACCTCTGTTGATATAAATGTATGATTTTTGTGGGAAGATTGTTATTGATATGGTCAATTTTGCTTTTAGGATCCTATTATTGAATCAGTCCTGCATTCCTGGTATAAATTCCATGTGGTCATACTGTTTGATCTTTGTGATATATTGCTATAATCTTCTTGCTATATGACCTGCTTCAGAAAGTACGTATAAATCCTTGAGCAAATCATCTTACCATTCCCAGTCACCATTTCCTCATCTCAAAAAAGGACAGAATTTGTCTAGATGTTTGCATTCTCTTTCTTCTCTAAATCCCATGATCCTTGGGTTTGAGGCAGCTGACTGTAATTTTAATCACTAGGAAACTCTTTTCCTTACTTGAATCTAACTTGACCTCTCAAAAGTTTCCACATATTATTCCTAGTTTTGTCCTCTTGGCTTTAGCAGAACAAGTCAAATCCCTTTTAAGTATGACTAAATTAAAGCTAGCATGTTCTCCCTAAGTTTCCTCTTAACCAGGCTAAAGAAGAAAATTTTCCTCTTGATTCATTAAATGAAGGGAGGAAAAGGAAAGGTAAGGGAATACGTATTTTAATAGTACATATCAAGTGCCAGATACTGTACTAACACTTTTTCAAATATCTTCTTTGAGTCTCATAACAACCCTGGAGTTAGAAACTGTTTATCCCTAATTTAAAGTTGAGGTAACTGAGGGAAAAGAAGTTACTTACCTGAAGTCATATGACTAATACGTTTCTGAGATTTCCTTTAAACTTGATATCTTCTTTGTTTATAGACTTCATAATCTGTTCATTGCACAACCTACTACTTCAGATATGTTCAATTTTGTCTATACCAGTAGTCAGATGTAAATAGAAATGGATTCCTGCTGGTTCCATACAAATTAACCTTTTGTTTTATTTTACTTTTTATTTATTTTTTTAAATATTTTCCTATTAAATTTTAATTTGATTCAGCACACTTTGGAGTGTTTCCTCTGATCTGAACAAAACTCTTGAATCAATGCAAGGATTTGACAGTCAAAAAAATGCTTCCCATAGCAAGGGGACATGTTTTTTGAATGGTTCCTTTTGCTGCCCAGAGGACAATTAACTTAACCATTCTCTCTGATTCTTCTTTACTCCAGATTAAACAACCCCAGGTCTTTCAACCAATCCTCCTCTGGCTTGAACTTAAAACCCTTTACTATCTTGGTGGTTCTCATTTTTTCACTAGTTAGCACATGAATGTCTCTCCTAAATTTTGTATAGTGCCAGAAGAGAACAATACATTCCACACATGCTCTTATCAGAACAAAGAACAAAGAGACATCACTGCCATAACACTATTGTTTCCCTGAATACTATTCCTCTTAATTCAGTAGTTTTCTTTGCTGCCTCATCTCAAATGAACCCTCTTAAACTAACAGACATACAGACCTCCTTCAGTCAGTTGTCTAACTCCATGTCCCTAATCTTGTATTTATGATATCAATTTGACCCCTGGTATAAGATTTTTTATATTAATTTCTATTAAATGCCACCTTGTTCGATTAAGTAGAGAATTCTATCTTCTCAAGATTGTTTTAGAGGTAATTGGTAGACAGAATATAGATTGTGGAGTGAGGAAGACTTGAGTTCAAGTTTGCTTGTTTGTTTGTTTTGCAAAGCAATGGGATTAAGTGACCTGCCCAAGGTAACATAGCTAAGTAATTATTAAGTAGCTGAAGCAGCATTTGAACTCAGGTCCTCCTGACTCCAGGGCCCATGCTTTATCCTCTGCCACCACCCAGCTGCCCCTCTGAGTTCAGATTTCACCACAGACCCTTACTAATTATGATACTCTGGGCAAATCACATAAACTCTATTTTCCTCAGTTTCTCCAACTGTAAAATGGAGATAATGATAACACCTACCTCAGGGATGTTGTGTGGATCAAATAATATTTGTTTTTTTTTAAAAAAAGCTCCAAACAGTGCCTGGCTACAATAAATGCCAAAGTAAGTGCTACATAAATATTTGTTCTCTTCTCTTCCACTTCTATTTTGGAAATCTATCATCCCTGACATGCTAACAATTCTGAGTCTTTCAGCATAACTGAAACTGAAACCTATCAAAAATCACTAGTTAAAATAGAAAACTACAAAAAGAGTTAAGGAAACAGAGTTCAAATTCTGACTATGTCAGTTACTAGCAATGTGACTTTGAGCAAATTATTTTACCTCTCTGTATCTCAGTTTCCTCACCTATAGGATAAGATGCTCTAGATCTATAATTTTATGAACCTATCATGTCTTCTTCCTCTTTCCCATTGACCATTGCTATGGCTCCATCTAAGGTAAGCTTGCAAGTCCAACTTTACATAACTACTCCCTACATCACAATGACCTTGGGAAAGCCAAATGAAGTGAAGATGTAGTTCATTCTGTTTGCCTCCAGTTATTAAAATAAATAGGTATGGCACAAAGAATAAGGTAATCTGATATGTGTCGTTGGGTGAAAAAAAAATTATGATGATTCTTTGTGATCACCCCTTCTCTAGATATTCACTCCTGCCTTAAGCACATGTCCTAGGATTTTTCCTATCAAATCTTGTTCTTGGCCTATGTAGGACTTTTTTTGTCCCTTTTCATCTATGCTCCTGGGGCTCCTCTCCTATTATGTTTAGTTTTGTTTCAGAGATAGCTGATTGTGACTCAACAATCTAATTTGCCATTTCTTTCAATATTCATATTTCTCTGGATCAAATGACTGGAACTTATTAAGATGTCTCACTCTTCTTTAATCTCTTTATTCATCTTGTATATTAACTTATTAACTCTTCCTGTTTTATCCTTCAATGCCCAGAGAGCACCCTTCTCTTTAGAAGTGGAATCAAAAGTAAATTAAGAATTAAGTAGCTCTACCTCCACTCTGTCATTTGTTTTCACTTTTGATAACATTTATTATATTAATATTGCTATTATGATTGTGAGGGTAGTCTTATTCTTTAAAATTTTACTGTTCTTGTATCCAATGTAATTTTTTTAAAGTCATGTTTTTGTTCTTAGCTTTCATCACCAGTTTAAAGATAGCTTGAACTCTCTTGATAATACTTACACAGGAAGAATCATGCTGCATTTTTTATTATGCTCTGCTAAAGGTCTTGGTTTCCATGTTTTGTATGTATCTCTTTAATCATAAAAGTTCACATGAATCTGTTGAGAAGAGTTCCCCTTTTTATCCTTATTGGATAATGACCCTAATTGTGTCATTTAGAATTTCAGTATCTCCTTGGTTTCCTTCCCCTGTAGAATTTTAAGCTATAAGATCCTACCTTACTCTGAATTCTTTCAAATCTATTCTTTCAAATCTCAATCTTTTAGAGTGATCACTTCCACCCTCTCATCAAGTACACATTATTTTCACTGTAGCACCTAATTCTCTCTTGATGAAAATCTCATCCAGAAGAGAAATTCCCCTCATTGTTTTTTCCAAGTTTGGAAGATCTAATTATTATTATTATTAAGGAAAGTCAAATATAATTAGTTGCATTATTTGATTATAGACTGATTTCAGGCAGATATCTAAATAATTGAACTGCCATTTACTATATCATGCTGATTCTTTACTTGTGATCAGTTTCCCACACTACTCACTTCCTTTTTTCTGTCCAGATGGTCTGTAGTGTACCCTGGTGACAATAGCATCTTTATTTTTGATTCAATTGGTCTTAAGGACCTAGCATGACCCAATGATATATGACTTCCTTAACAACAGGAAGACCTGGATTCAACCTATATCTATTGACTGTTTGACTTTGAGCAAGTTATTTAACCTTTAAGTGCCCAGAGAGGATGCTCATCTATATTGTTAAAGTGTTTTCTCATTTACTGGGACTTCCCTTTACTAAGATAAATCATAGATAATCACTATTCAGTTTGTCTTCATGTAAATTCTTTCTTTTGATTCCTGAAGTCCATGCCTCTCTCCCATCCTCTATCTCCATTATTACTGATCCTTTTTTGTTGCTTTTGTTTGCTTATCTGTTTTCAAGTAAAGTAACCTCTTCCAGAGCTATATTCTACTTAAGGATTTCAGTGATATTAGGCTCTCAATGATTGACTCCTTGCATTTGAATCTCAATTTCATCTGGCTTTTTAAAAAATTAATTTTTGTGGTAAACTGAATTATCAATACACATAAATATTTTTTTAAAAAGGAAAATTATATAAGAAACTAAATTGTTTTTGGTTTGGCTTTTATTTTTTTAGTTTTTACAAGGCAATGGGGTTAAATGATTTGTCCAAGATCACACAGCAAAGTAAATATTAAGTTTCTGAGGTCAAATTTGAACTCAGGTCCTCCTGACTCCAGTGCTGAGATTCCATCCACTGTGCCACCTAGCTGCCCCGTTTGTTTTTACAGGAGCTTATAAATATGAGTATACATAATATTTAACAATGTGGTAATAAAACTACTTAATTTTTGTTACTTTCCACATTTTTTTCTTTTAGGTGTTTAAAAAATACTGCGTTCTATTTTTTTGCATATCAGTCACTCTCTATGAATACTTCATCTACCTTATTACCTATACTTTGTGCAGGACTTTCATATTTCTAAGTTTATGTTACAAATACCTTTAAATTCAGGTAGGTCCTCTATTCCTCCTCTTAACACACTCTTCTCAATTCTACTTCTATTCTACTCACCTACTTTTTCACTTTACCTATGGGTACTACAAGTTTAAACCTGTCTTCATCCCTACCTGAAAAAAAAAACAAAACTGTCTTTTTATGTCATTCATTGAAGTATTCTATCCCACAATTCCAGTCTTCATTCAAAAGGATGCTAAAAGCAGTAAGATTTTGATGCTATATTGAGCTACACTCTGTCCAGAGTGGGGGAAGTGGCAACTCCATTATCCTCTTTCCCTTTTCAGATTATATCTGATTTATTGTATTATTTCTGGAAATCACTTACCAGTGTCAACACTTATAAACTTAAAGCCATCTCTAGGAGCTCTAGAAGGATGGTGAGATGATTTGAAACTTTATGAAAGAAACTGAGAATATTTATCTTGAATAGGGGACATGCATAATTAAGAGCTATCATATGGAAAAGAGATTCCATTTCTCCTAAGTGGTAAAAGTCCAGGAAATTGCAAACTAAAAGGAAACTGCAAAGACATATTTCTGCATGATATTTCAGAGAATCCTAAGATTAAAGGTTTAAAACTAAAAGATTGTGTAGGAGGTCTAGTTCAACTTCTAACCCCCTCTTTTTACAAATGAGTAAAACAAAGTCTCAAAGTAGTTAGGTGACTTTCTTAAGGAAATATGGATGATAAAGGGCAGGGAACTCTGATTTAAGCCCAGAGATTAGCACCCTAATGATTAGAACTGTCTAAAGGTGGAATTGTCTTTCTCAAAATATAGTAAATTCCCTGACACTGATAAAGATTGGGAATATCCCAGAGGGGATTCCTACTTGGTAACAGGTTAGACTAACTAACATCTGAGGTCCATTCTTATTCTGAGATTCTATACAATTTTAATAGGAAGAGGTACTTGACCTATGATTTCATTGGTAGAATCACCAAATAAGTAAACTCCCTTTAAATGCAAGTCAGCACCTTCTCAGCAACTTAGAGTGTTGCCAAAAACATTGAAAGGTTAAATGATTTACCTAAAGTGACATAGTTTGTAACAGAGGATAAAATTGAACATATTAGCTATGAAGCTAACTCTATATACTAGATCATATTGCTAAGAATAGTAATATGCTTTTAAATTTCCCTAGTCTCTGCTCTTACTCATCTTTCTGTCTCTAACATCCTTCCTACCAAACACAAATACAAGTTCTACTGGGTCAGGTTGACCCAGACGAGTCTGGAAAAAACTACTTGTTTGGATTTGTGGATAGAGCTTATGTACAGAGCTACACTAAGGTGTCTCCAGTCACATTTCAAAGGACCCTCCTTGCTCTTCGAGTCCATTCACTGTAGATTTATCTTGCTATGACATGGTCATTCCTGAGATGTGGATGGAACATTGATTCCCATATGTTAAATAATAATGGATCATAGATAGCCAAGTGAGCTATTCAGGGAGAAAGGGCCCTGCAGGCTTACACCCTCAACTGAGCAGTCTCTTCCTCTGATTCCTGCCAGGCTAAACCTAAGGACAGTTAACCGTTGTGTGGCAGCCAGGTGGACTGGACTTGGAGCAGAGGAGGCTGCCAGTTAGTTTTTCCATGCCCTAATCCCAATGTTGGCCTTCAAAGAAAGGGTCAGAACTTTGAACTGCCGCCTGCCCTGAATCTGAAACCAGACCAAGGAAAAGGGTGATGTGTGAGTTTAGAGACCACTTCTTTCCCTGCCAAGAAACTGTTACTTTCTGTATCAGGTGCAGCATCCAGGTGGATTCTACCTGAGTCCCTCTCCCAAGGAGGATGATGCCACCATAATCTCCTGGTGGGAGTTTAGCAGATGCATATATTGCAACAACTAAATCAATATCTGGGAGAAAAGGAGGGCAGCCAAAGATGGAAGGAGGCACTCTTGGCTGCAGAGGACACCAGAAAGGCCAAAAGTAGCAATGAATCCAAAACTCTCAGCCACTGACACTCCAGAGCAAACAGTGCTTCAGTCTCCAGGCCTGCTAACCCTCTGGTCATCATCTCACAGTCTTCTCCACTGCCTAGGAATTACACACAAAGTCACAATATAATGACTGAATTTCACCCAAGTATGTGTTTTATTCTTTTCCATTTTTTGTTTTTTAATAGTATTTTATGTTTTTCTGATAAATGTAAAAATAGTTTCTGCATTCAATTTTGGTAAAATTTTAAGCTCCAAATTTTTCTCCCCTCCTTTCCACCCCTCTCCCCATGATAGCAAGCAAACTGATATAGGCTATACATGTATAATCATGTTAAACTTATTTCCACATTAGTCATGTTGTAAAATAAGAATCAGAACAAAAAGGGGAAAACCATGAAAAAGAAAACAAAAACAAAGTGAAAACAGCATGCTTCAATCTGCATTCAGACTCCATAGTTCAAGAATAGATTTTAATTGGACTCTAAGACACTGCCTCAAAACGCAAGATCTCAGTTTCCATTATTACATTCTGAAGGATGCTTCACTTTGCCACTGAGAAAATAATGAGGTTCGACCTTACTTAGAAGTAAGTAATAGGAGTATGATTATTCCCATTTTATGGAGAAGAAAAGTACTGTTCAGACAGGTGAAAAAGACTTGCTCAAGGTCATTCTGTTAATAAGAATCAGGACTTCAACCAAGATCCTTGCTCTAAATCCAGTGTTCTTACTATTTCATAGTCTCCTAATCAAAGTTCTTAGCTGAAGCTAGCACATAGAACAAAATTCATTTTCAATTCCACTGCCAGTAGATTTTTTGCAGAGCCAGTTTAGTTCTTCCCATGGTATCCATAAGATACACAATCATAAAAAAGAAACTAACAAAAATAGAGTCTGACATGATCACCAAGTAAGATATATCTTTGGCTCCCTTCCCATTTCTTTAAATCAAAGATGCCTAGAAGTCACCCATATTATACAAAAGTCAATCATTGCCAGTTTGCATTAGAACAGACTGGACCAAGGATAGTGTGTGATTATCTGGGGGATTAAAAAAAACAATTTAGCCAATGTAATGAAAACTAAATAAATAACATTCACAGGGACTCAGTAATGCAATTTATAATCAAAGCAATATACCTTCTTGCTTTGCTTATTAATTCCGTCAGTTGGGCAATTTATCAAACTTAATTTTCTCTTGTTAATGATATTTTATTTTTTCCAAATACATGTTATAAAAGTTTTCCAACTCATACATATGTATATGTATATTTTTAAGTTACAAAACTTCCTTCCACCCTCGCTTCACAGGCCCCTCCACTCTGCTGCAAAGTCCATTCACATTTGTGTTAAACATGTTTACAGATTAGTCATTCTTAGTATGAGGAATTAAGATTAAGGAAAAGAAATATATAAGACATATTTTTTTTAAAAGTGACTGTAACAATGTGCATCAGAAGGGGTTTTTGTTTATTTTGTGTTGTTGTTTTATTTTTTTTTCTTCCTCAGGATGGGGATAGCATTGTCCATAACTGGTCTAATAGGGCTGTCCTAGCTCTCTGAATTGCTAAGAGTAGTTGTATCCATCCAGGTTGATCATCTCACAATGTTGTTGTTGATGTGTACATTGTTCTCTTGGTCCTGCTCTCTTCACTCATCATCAGGTCCTGTAATTTATTCTATGCTTCTGACCATTTATGGTTTCTTATATAACAATAGTATTCCATAATATCCACGTACCATAATTTGTTTAACCATTTCCCAATTGATGGGCAACCACTCAATTTTCAATTCTTTGTCACTACAAAAGAGTTGCTATGAATATTTTGTTACATGTAGGACTTTCCCCATTTTTTTATGATTTCTTCTGGGCATAGTCCTAAAATTGGAATTGCTAGGTCAAAGGGTATGATCAATTTTATTGCTCTTTGAGCATAGTTCTATATTGATCTCCAGAATAGTTGGATCAGTTCACAACTCCACCTGCAATGCATTACGTGTCCTCTATAATCCCTCCAACATTGATCATTTTTTCTTTTTGTCATCCTAACCAATCAGATAGGTGTGAGGTAATTCCTCATACTCCTCATATTCCTCAATAATGTTTTGTAGCATTTTTTATATGATTACATATATAGCTTTAATTTCTTCATTTGAAAACTGTCTATTCTTATCCATTGACCAATTATCAATTGGGGAATCACTTGTAAACCTTATAAATTTGAGGCAATTAACTTTATATTTTAGAAATGAGACCTTTATCAGAACTCTTAGTGGTGATGATTGTTTTCGCCAGTTTTCTGGCGAATTTCTTCAAATTTCAGCAGCATTGATTTTATTAGTGAAAAAACTTTTAAATTTAATATAGTCAAAATCATTCATTTTGTAGTTTATAATGTATTCCATTTCTTATTTAGTCATAAAGTTATCCCCTTTCTATAGATCAGATACATAAGAATATTTCTTGGTCTATTAATTTATCTATATCTGCCATACCATTTTCCAGTTTTCCCAACAATTTTTGTCAAATAGTGAGTTCTTATCCCAGAAGCTGATGTCTTTGAGTTTGTCAAATAAATTACTATAGTCATTTACTTCTGTTTCTTTTGAACCTATCTTAATTCACTGATCCATTTCTCTATTTCTTGATGAGTTCCAGGCATTTTTGATGACTGCTACTTTCTGGAATAGTTTCAGATCTGGTCAAGCTAGGCCATCTTCCTTTACATTTTATTCATCAGTTCCCTTGTTATTCTTGACTTTTGTTGCTCTAGATGATGCTTTTTACTATTTTCCTAGCTTGGTAAAATAATTATTTGGTAGTTTTGTTGATATGGCACTGAATATGTAATTTAATTTGGAGAGAATTGTCATTTTTATTATATTAGCTCAACCTAACCATGAGCAATTTACATTTTTCCAATTATTTAGATCTGTTTTTACTTGGGTTAGAAGTGCTTTATAATTGTGTTCATACAGTTTCTGGGTTTGCCTTGGAAGGTAGATTTCCAAGTATTTAATGTTGTCTACAGTTACTTTAAGTGAAATTTCTCTTTTTATTTCTTGCTCTTGGGCTTTGTTTTTCACATATAGAAATTCTGACGATTTATGTGGGTTTATTTTATATCTTGCTGCTTTGCTGAATGTGTTCATTGTTTCAAGGAGTTTTTTTGGAGTTTTTTGGGGAACAAGTTTCAGAGAAATCCTGTTTTCATACCACCATCTTGGCTCCACCCCCCTCAAGGAGTTTTTTAAAGATGTTTTTCTTGGATTCTCTAAGTATATCATCATATAATCTGCAAAGACTGAAGGCTTTGCTTCCTCCTTGCTAATTTTTATTCCTTCAATTCCTTTTTCTTCTCATTGCTAGAGCTAGCACTTCTAATACTCTGTTGAATAGTAATGGTGATAATAGGCATCCTTGTTTCTCCTCTGGCCTTTTGGAAATGCTCCAAGTTTATCACTATTACATATAATATTTGTTGATGGTTTTAGATAGATCCTACTTATTATTTCAAAGAAAATGCCATTTATTCAAAAACTTGACAGTGTTTTTAATAGGCATGGATGTTGCATTTTATCAAAGGCTTTTCCAGCATCTATTGAGATAATCATGTGATTTCTGTTGGGTTTGCTATTGATATATTAATTTATGTTGAATATTTTCCAAATATTGAAACCATTACTGCCTACCTGATGTAAATCCTATTTAATCATGGTGTATTATTCTAGTAATGACTTGCTGTAATCTCACTGATAGAATTTTATTTAAGATTTTTACACCAATGTTCATTAGGGAGATTTTCTATAACTTTGTTTTGATCCTTCCTGGTTTAGGTATCAGCACTGTGTTGGTATCATAAAAGCAATTTGGCAGAACGCTTTCATTTCTTATATTTTTAAATAGTTTATGTAGAATAGGAATTAATTGTTTCTTAAATGTTTGGTAAAATTCACTTGTAAATCCATCTGGACCTGGAGACTTTTTCTAAGTGAGTTTTTTAATGGTTTCTTCAATTTCTTTTTCTGATATGGGGTTATTTGCTCTTCTGTGAATCTAACTAGTTTGTATTTCTGTAAATATTCATACATTTCATTTAGATTATCAAATTTATTAGCACATAGTTCAGCAAAGTAACTCCAAATCCTATATTTGAATCGCTTCTTATTGGTAGTTAGTTCACATTTTCATTTTTTATGTTGGATTTTAGTTATCATCTTTCTTTTTTTAAATCAGATGAAACAAAGGTTTATCTATTTTATTAGCTTTTTCATAAAACCAACTCTTAGTTTCATTTATTATATCAATGGATTTTTTGGCTTTCAATTTTATTAATCTCTCCTTTGATTTTCAGAATTTCTAATTTGGTATTTAATTGATTTGTTCTTTTTCTAGCTTTTTTTAGATGCATACCCAATTCATTGACCTCATCTTTCTCTATTTTCTCCATAGAAGCATTTAGAGATATGAAGTTTCCTCTCAGAACTGCCTTTTCTGCATCCCATAAATTTTGCTATGATTTCTCATTATTATCATTTTCTTGGATACAATTATTGATTATTTCTATGATTTGCTGTATGAGCCACTCCATTAAAATTAATTTATTTAGTTTCCAATTATGCGGGGGTCCAGCCTCCACGGGGTCCTTGGAACTTGACAGGAGGGATAGAGTCAGCGAAATGAGTTGAGTCAACAAGTAGGTAAAGGCAGGAACAGGTTGACTGACTGTCAGCTGCTTAGATTTATTTTTATAGTCTTAGAATCATATGAAACAAGCAAACTAAAGTCATTTCCTTGGTTACAAAAGTATACAATTTTCATCATTAATCACATAGTTCATATGGTTACAAGTTTGATCATATAGTGGTTACAAGTGTGATTATCAATCATGTAATTAATTTTCTTGTCCCTGCTCAGACCGTGATGACCTCAACCTGCCTGTTGCCTAGTTTGTTGCTGTATAGTAAAGTTATTGCTTAAACAGAACTTTCCTTAGAATAATCTTTGATATAATTTGTTTAATGGAATGCTTCTATGTTTTTGTACCGCATATGTAATGTTTTCGATATGCTCCCTTGACAACCTATAGTGAGGGTAGCTATGTTTGTCCACCTGTCCATTGACTCCTTCAATAACTAATTTTCCTTTCAGCCCTTGTTGGTAGACGCTACGGTTTCTATGACTTTTTATTCTTTGCCAATAAACTAAGGCTGTTAGAATTCACATATTGGTTACCTATACTAACTATTCTCTCACCATCTTTATTATATATTCCTGTGTATGATAAGGGGGGCAAAACTGTTAATTTCCCTGGAATTCTATCTGACCCATCTTGTATCTGGTTTCCATATATATATATATATATATATATATATATATATATATATATACATATATATATACATGTATATATATATATATATATATATATATATATATATATATATATATTCTGACATCTCCCTAGAACTCCCAGTACTGTGTCTTCCAAAGATTTCATAGTGCTGAAGCCTTTTGTATGTCTCAGGGAGAGGCAGTCCTGTTAAATTTTGACAGAGTTCACAATCTGTTTTATTCAAGGAATTTCTTTGAAATCCTTCCTTTATAGTCATTCCACTATTAGGATGAGTAAGTTTTGCAATCAATAATAGACCTATAAATATGGGTATACATGGAATCCCTATATATATTGAAGAAGGAAATGTTGTTCCATCAGGCAGTGTGACTGCCCTGAGTCTTCTTGCCGTGACTGTGTCAAACAGCTTAGAGACCCTGGCTCCCAACACAATTAGTTTTTGATTTATCTTTCCATGACCCTTTTTTACATGTGATTTTTATTACTCCTCTGAGAATACATTTCTTATTTTGGACTTGCTGCATTTGATTTTAAGGTTTTTATGCCCTAGTAAATGGTCAGTTTGGCATAGGTGTACTGCCAAGAAAAAAAAATATTCTTTTCTGTCCCCATTAGGTTTTTTTCCAGAGGTCTATCATATCTAAGTTTTCTAAGATTTCATTCACCTTCTTAACCTCCTTGTTTATTTTGTGGTTAGATTTATCTAGTTCTGAGAGAGGGAAGTTGAGGACTCCATTGCTAAAGTTAGGCTGTCTATGTCTCCTTGTAATTCACATAGATTTTCCTCTAGGAATTTGGATGCTACAGCACTAAGTGCATGCATGTTTAATAATATGATAGTTTTACTACCAATGGTGTCTTTTTAGAAGATGTCCTTCTTTATCCCTTTTAAAGATATCTATATTTGCTTTGGCTTTATCTGAGATCAGAATTGCTACCCCTGAATTTTTAATATATTTTGCTCCATCTTTTTATCTTTACCCTGTACATATCTCTGAGTCAAATGTGTTTCTTGTAAATAAGATATTGTGGGATTCTTGTTTTTAATCCATTCCGCTGTCCACTTCTATTTATGTGACAATTCATCCCATTAACATTATCAGTTAAGATTACTAATTCTGTATTTCTCTCCATGCTATCTTTCTCCATTTATATTTTTCTCTTTCCTTTCCTCTTATTCCTCCTCACCAAATTTTTATTCCCATTCTCCTTTAACTTTTAAAATTTAACTTTCAGTTTATTTTCACTTATACTTTCGCTTTTTATCATTCCCTTATTTTTCCCTTTCTAACTCCTCTTTCCCTGTACAGTAGTATAGATTTTTAAATCTAAGTGGGAATGTATCTTATTCCCTCTCTGGGCCAAATCTATTGAATAGAATTTACTCAGTGTTTACACCCTTCCTTCTTTCCCCCTAAAATTATAAATCTTTGTGTCTCTTCACCTGGTATTATTTATCATTCAAGTACTATTAATCAGGTATCATAAATCACAACTTGATTAATTGATTGCTTGATGAGCTCAAAGTGTTATCAAAGTACCATCACAGATTGATTGCTTGCTTGATTATTTGATAAGCAGCATTGCCTCAAAGTAACTAAGTATCCTCCACTCTTCTGTCTCATTAGAAGCACTTTTCAAGAGTTTTGAATTAAATCAAATTATAATCATTTTTTACCTTACCTCTTTATCAAATACCCTCCAAGGACATACAATCCTCATAAGCCAAAGTATCATCCAAAGCCAAATCATTTCATGAACTATTTGTACCCCTTCCCCCAAGCATACTTTCTCCCACACTTCCCCCCACCTCCACCCTGGGTACTTAACCCTTTGTCAAGTAATGTATGGATTCAGTCAAAGCCTGATTTAATTGACTATAAGAGTCTCACTTAAGAACATTACAATTGATTGTAAGTTATGGGAGACACTGACTCAGGACCACCCAGCTTATGATATCCTCATCAGAGAAAATCCTAAACTTTGTGAGCACAGCAGAATTAAAGTAGATTAAAGAAAACTGCACCCCTTAAATGTAGAGTAAAACCCCAGCTTTTCATTGGGGCTTTTTGTTTCAAACATAGTAATATCATCTTAGACCTCTTCAATGGAGTGACAAGACCCAATCATACACATTTATCCTCTAAGTACAATCTCTTCAATTATATTTGACCCTTTAATTATTCTAAGAAAAGTACAATTCACAAGAGTTATAAGTGTTATATCTTTCCTTTTAAGGTTGTATACAATTTGATAGTCTTGCCTAACATTTATTTTGTTTTGTTTTCCTTCCCCCTTTCATTTACCTTTTTTTTGCATCTCTTTAGTCATATATTTGACGAATGAATTCTATGTTCAGTTCTGGTCTTTTTTGTCAGAAAATTGGAAGTCCTCAATTTCATTGAACATCCATCTTTTCCCCTAATGTATGCTGATTTTGTAGGGTAGTAAATTCTTGGCTGTAAGTCCTTTGACTTTCTCAAAAAGAAATATATATCCAAGACGAGTGCCCCTTCCAATCTTCTCTTCCTCTATACCCTGCCCCATTATCCCTTCCACCAATTAAAAAAAAACCCTGTAAACTGATCTTTCCTGACAGTCACAGACTGACAGTGATATATCTTCAGAAGAAGAAAAAGGGAATTTATTAAATAAGAACCTCGTTAGGAAGGAAAATTGTACCTTATTTTATGATTGTTGTTATTCTAATATTTAGTGGGGAGAAAAAAGGAGGAAATCTTATATCCATCTTCTACAAATGACATTGGTTAAAAGGTTAAAACTGGCAAGTTTACAGAAGAAATTCTTTTCCTCAGTGTAGTGTCTTCTTCTTTACAAACAGCAAAAAATTCTCTTGAGCCACAGATAAATTACGGTTATTAAACCCTTGAGTCTAGTTTAAATCAGGAGAGACAAGCAAATTGGGATTTAATAAAGACCAATCCCAGTCTTTCTTCCATTTCATTATTGTAATTTTCTTTAATTTTTTAAAAAGTTGTTTATTGGAAATTTCCTTTTCTCTTATATATTACTGTATTTTTGATTTGAAAGGAATTTTCAGGATCCTAGAGATAGAAGGAAACTTAAAAATCAACTAATCCAAATCACTCATCTTTGAAATGCAGAGGCCTGGGATCAAGAGTAAGGAAATGACATACACTGTCATCTCTAGTTGGTTGTAGGGTCAAACTAAAACTTGGGCCTTTTGATTTGTGGATATGCATTTCTACCTGCCTATAGGAAATCTACTTTGAAAACATCTCAAGTTCAACATGTCCCAAATTAAGTGTAATATATTCCCCCACTAAACCTGCTTCTCCTTTTGATTCCTCCTTTTCTAATAGTAGATAAAATAACAATTGTTTCTGTTCTGACCAGAAATCTGAAAGTCTTCCCCCACAGAATGTTTCTTTTGAAAAGGCAAATTAAGCAATCTTTTGCCTCAATTCTTACCCAGGCTGTAATTACCGAGTTATTTTTCCTCAGACAAACAGAGATGGGGAAAGAAGTTAATCTTTAAAAGGCAAAGGTTTCCCACTGCATCCAGAGTCATCATCAACTGTTCTGACTTTTATTTTACTATTGGACTCAGATGACTCTGGAGAAGTTAGACTGATAACTTTGTATAGCCCTGCCTCATTTAAATCCAATTCACTTGCAAATCAAGATGTCACCCTCCTGATGTCATTTGTCCTCTGCAAGAATGAAAGACCAAGCACAACAATAATCTTTCTTTTAGTAATATCACAATCTCCCATGATTGATCAAAACTTTTATTCTGATCCTCTTATTTTGTGAAATTAATTTTATTTGTAACTTTTGTTTCTGCATTATCATTTCCCATTGCATTCTCACACATCTAGAGAGCCATTCCTTATATTTATAACAAGAAAAAGAGGTGCAAAAAAAGTTCAGCAAATCTGACCAATATGTTGACCAAGTCTGATATTATAATCCATATTTAGTCTTATAATACAGCTGTTAAGTGGCACAGTGGATGGTGTGCTGAGCTTGAACTCAGGAAGACTCCTTTTTCTAAGTTCAAATATTGCCTCATATACTTACTAGGTATATAACCCTGGACAAGTCACTTAACCCAATTTATCTGTTTTTTTCCTCATCTGTAAAATTAGCTCTAGAAGTAAATGGTAAAACACTTTTAGCATCTCTGCCAAGAAAATCCTAAACAGGATCATAGAGACAAGAACTACAGAAATGACTGAATAGCTACAATAACACTTGTAACTCTCCGTTTTCACAAAAGTGTGTGTGTGTGTGTGTGTGTGTGTGTGTGTGTGTGTGTGTGTGTGTGTGTGTGTGTGTGTAGGGGTGCTTTTTCATATCTTTTTTGAGAAATCAAACCTTCTTAATTCTCATCTAGTTGCACTTTTCCAGGATTTTTCTGATTTTTCTGCTCTGCTCTTAAGAGTTGATTTTTGGACAAATCTTATCAATCCTGTGAGATACCATCAGATTTACTACTCTCAACACTATCCTCTGCCCATCTGATGGAAGGCTGGAGCTATAAACTCCAAAAGAGGGAGCTCAGCTCAACTCAGCTCAGCTCAGCTCAGCTCAGCTCAGATATTATCTCTATTCTCATCTGGCTGCACTACTTTGGGCCTTTTTCATCATGCCCTACATTAGTTACCTTTCCTCCTACTTTTCAGTTTTCTTTTGTGTGTTAACTTCCTCCTTAAATTGTAACCTTTATAAAACCAGGAACTGTCTATCCTTTTTCTTTTCTTTTGTATTTCTTCTTTTTTCTGCTTTTATATCTCCAGTGCTTAGCACCAAACCTAGTGAATAATAGGTTCTTAGTAAATAAATTGTATTGTAAATAAATTTACTGTAAATATGGTCATTATAATATTTTAGCATTCAATTTCAATTGTTGTTGCTTCTACTTTTTTCCAGTTATTTCTACTTCTACTTACCACCTTCTCCATCCACAATCAAAGGTTCTCCTTCATTATCTTGTGCTACTGTACCTTTCTGGTTTTATCTCCTTTAAATTTCCTCTTTAGATTCTATACTGTATCTATACTACTCTTCATCCTCTGTAATATTTACCACCTCTTTGTCTTTGTGCACATTGCTCCCTCTGGCTGAATGTCATTTCTGTCCTTTAAATGCCAGCTAAAGAATCCTTCCTTGATCCTCCCAGAGCCATAGTGACCTTCATTCTCAGACCTTGCACAACACTTTTTATTACATCCCCCTAATTCAACTAATCATTATTGTATGATATAATTATTTAAATTCATGGCTCAAACATTATTAAGAATAAGTGAAAAGATCTTGATAGTACAGGAGAATGATAGTACTATAAGAACATGAAGGGAAGAATCACAAGAGGGACTTGAGGGTGTAGAAATGTCAATGGCTCCCTATTGCCATCTGATTAAAATGTCAAGTATTTTTTCTTTTTTTTTCTTTTTTTTTAATTTATTTTTTATTCTCATTTTGTACAAATGTTTTTTTTAAATTAATAAAATATTCTTGTTTACAAGTAAACAAAATACCCCTCCTCCCCCATGGATATAGATACACTTGCTTGGGCAAAAAACGTAAAGGGGAGAGAAAAAAATTAAAATAAAAAAAATAATAGTAATAATTGTAGGTATGGCCAGGTGGCGCAATGGACGAAGCACCAGCCCTGGAGCCACAAGCACCCAAATCCATATCCAGTCTTGTAAACCCAACAATCACCCAGCCCTGTGACATGCAAGCCACGTGATTCTCACTGCCCTGCAAAAACCAAAAAAAAGAAAAAAAAGACCCAAAATAAAATAAAATAGTAATAATAGGCTGGGTGGCAGACAGAGCATCTGCCCTTGAGCCAGAAGCACCTGGGTCCGAATCCAGCCCCAGACACCCAAAGATCACCCTACTATGTGGCCCCAGGCAAGCCACCCAGCCCCACTTGCCCTGCACCCTCCCCCAAATAATAATAACAAAAAATGTGCTTCAGTCTTTGTTCCAACACCATCAACTTTGTCGTGGGTGGATCACATTCTTTATGATAAGTCCATCACAAAAGTTACTTCCATATTTTTCCAACATTGCCATTGCTGATCGCAACTTCCTCCTTTCTTATTTCTCCACTACCATGTACTATATTTTTTCTCTCCTTTCACTCTGACTCTGCTGTAGGGTCACTGAGTGGCGCAGCAGACAGATTCCTGGTCCTGGGGCCAAGAAGCCCTGAGCCCCCATACCACCCCTTAGGCCCAGAATCCACCTGGCCCTGTGGTCCTGAGCAGGCCTTCCAATCCCAGACCCTTGCAAGAAGTAAGAAAGAAAATGTGTTATATCTGGCCACTCTCCCCCCATGGTCCATCCTCTCCTCCTTTATTCACATCCCCACCCCTTCCCCCTGCTCCCCGCTCCTTCTTACTCCAGATGTCTATACCCCATTGAGTATATATGCTGTTTCCTTTCCTAGCCATCTCTGATGAGAGCAAAGGTTCCCTCATTCCCCCTTGCCTCCCCACTTCCATATCATTGCAATAGTTCATTGTAATAAAAAAAAATCTTATGTGAAATATGTTGGACTATTCCCCCTCTCCTTTTTCTTTCTCCCAATCCATTTCCCTTTTTTTCTATTGACTCCATTTTTACACCACATTTTATCTTCGAATTCAGCTTTCTCCTGTGCTTCAACTATAAAAGCTCTCTCTACCTGCTCTATTAACTGAGAAGGTTCGAATGAGTATTATCAGTGTCATTTTTCTATTCAGGAATACATACAGTTCATCCTCATTAAGTCCCTCATATTTCCCCCCTCTCCTCCAATCTCCATGCTTCACCTGAGTCCTGTTTCTGAAGATCAAACCTTCTGTTCAGCTCTAGCCATTCCAAATGGAACATTTGAAATTCTTCCCCTGGTTCATTGAAAGTTCATCTTTTTCCCTGGAAGAGGACATTCAGCCTTGCTGGGTAGTTCATTATTTGCTGCATTCTAAGCTCTTCTGCCTTCTGGTATATTGTATTCCAAGCCCTACTAGCTTCCAATGTAGCTGCTGCTAAGTCCTGTGTGATCCTGACTGCAGCTCCACGATATTTGAACTGTGTCCTTCTGGCTGCTTGTAATATTTTCTCTTTGACTTGGGAGTTCTGGAACTTGGCTATAATATTCCTAGGGGTTTGTTTTTTGGGATCTCTTTCTCGGGGGGGAACGCTGGATTCTCTCCATTTCTATTTTGCCCTCTGCTTCTAGAACATCAGGGCAATTTTCCTGTAGTAATTCTTTGAAAATGATGTCAAGGCTCTTTTCCTGATCATGACTTTCAGGTATTCCAATAAATTTTAAATTATCTTTTCTAAGTCCGTTTTCTATATCAGTTGTTTTTTCAATGAGATATTTCACATTTTCTTCTAATTTTTCATTTTTTTTTTTTTGGTTTTGAAGCATTGATTCCTGATTTCTGGTAAATTCATCAATCTCCCTGAATTGTATTCTTTGTCTGAAGGATTTATTCTCCTCAGAGAGTTTTCTTATCTCTTTTTCCATCTGTCCAATTTTGCTTTTTAAAGCATTCTTCTCCTCAATTACTTTTTGAACTGTTTTATCCATTTGACCTAAGTTGGTTTTTAGCATGCTATTTTCTTCAGCATGTTTTTGGATTTCTTTGACTAAGCTGCTGACTTCATTTTCATGTTTTTCCTGCATCTCTCTCTCCTTTCTTTTCCCAGTTTTTCTTCCAACTCCCTCATTTCATTTTCAAAGTCTTTTTTGAGCTCTGTCATAACCTGAGCCCAATTTCTGTTTTTCTTGGAGTCTTTAGATGCAGGAGCTTGTGCTTCCTCATCTTCAGACTGAGTATTTTGATCCTTCTTGGGCTCATTTGCAAAATATTTCTCAATAGTCTTCCTTTTGTTTCTCTGCTTGCTCATTTTCCTGGCCTAGGCCTGGTTTGGGGGTGCTTCCTGAGCTTTTGGGACATTCCCACAAGGGTCTCAGTGTGTGAGGCTCTGTCCTCCCTCCTGGTCTGTGAATTACCATAAGCACCTCCCTCTTCCACAGGCAGAGGTGGGGGGCCCTGCTGTTCTATGGGGGGGGCCTAGACTGCAATCAGGATCTGAATGTGGTCAGAGCCCCAGAGTCCTGTTCCAGGGGCAGAGGACAGAGCTCAGCAGTCTCTCTCTCTTCAGTCCCCTCCCTCAGCTCAAAGGGCTCATGACCTGGGGGCTCCTGCTTACTGGCTCCACCTGCTTCTGTTACCTGGATCAGGGCTGGGGAAAGACCTTGCTGCTTGCTGTGTGCCCTGAGGGCTGGGCTCTACATGCTCACTCTGGCAGAGGTCCCCCACTGTTCTCCCACTTTGTGCCGTTGCTCCTCAGGGTGCAGCTCAGGAGACTCCCTTGCTGCTGTGAGCTGAGACTCCCAGTACCCTGGGGCTGCCTCCAGGAGGCTGAAGTTCTTTGGCTCTGGTAGGCCACCCCTCTGGCAGGCTGCCTCTCCGACCCCGGGGAGCAGAGCCTTTCTGCTCTTTTCCAGGTTACTCTGAGTAAGAGAATTGCCTCACTGGGTCTCTTTGTGGGTTCTGTCTCTCGAAAGTTTCAAGTATTTTTTTCTTAATAGTATTTTTTCCAATTAAATTCAAAGATAGTATTCATTTTTGTAAGATTTTGTCTTACCAATTTTTCCCATTCCTTCCCTTCTCTCTTCCTCCCAAAAGACAGCAAGCAACCTGATACAGGCTGTACAGGTACACTTATGTTGAACATATTTCTATATTAGACATGTTGTGAAGGAAGAATCAGAAAAAAAAAACCACAAGGAAGAAAAAACAAGTAACAAAAACAGAGTGAAAATAAGATGGCTTGATCTGCATTCAGACACCACAGTTCTTTCTCTGGATGTGGCTAGCATTTTCCATTACAGGTCTTTTGGAATTGTCTGAATTGGTGGGAAGAGCTAAATCTACAATAATAGATCATCTCACAATGTAGAATATTTATAAACCAAACTTGCTGTGCTTTCAGTGCAGCTCCCTGATTTCACTATCTTAGTGTATTGCCCTTTTTCTTGAGAAAAAGTAAATAAAAATTTTCATTTGCTCAGACTAGTCTCTGAAAATTTTCTTTAGTGTATTTTTATCACACACAGTTTTAGTGTGTTGACCAGGAAGAATCCCCTCCTTAAGGCTCTCCAAGTGCCAGCCAGCTATTTCAGCAGCTCAGGATTGAGTGCCTGGACAGATCCCTTAGGGAGTGTGTGTGTGGGGGGGGGGGGGGGGGTCCAGAGGAGAGACTTAGTTCTAGCAGAATCGAAAGTCCAAAGGCCTCCAGCATTAAAACAAGGGAGATGGACCCACTGTAGGAAGTGACCCAAGGAAAACAGTGACATAGAGGTCTTGTAAATTTGTGTAAACAATCCCTAGCAAAAAAAAAACCCAAAACCTGTAAGTCTGGGACCCAGACAAGATCAGTGAGCCCTGTGTGACCTGGTCTTTGCTTCCCCTAAGCAGTTCAAGTTTGTAGAGGGGGTCTGGAGACAGCCCCTTCCCCAAGAAGTTAAAGTCAGTAGTGGGAGGGGATCTGGAGATCACCTCAAATGATTAAAGTCCATGGAGATGGGAGGGTCACATTCAAAGTGTTAAGGAGGAAAAATTACTCCCTGAAGTGCCAGCTGAGAGTTCTAAGATCTAGACTTAATAATTGAGAAGAAATTCCAAAGAAAAAGGGAAAGGACAGACGATGATTAAATATTGTTTTTCTCTTCCTTGGCTTCTTTGCTGTTTTATGCTGCTAGATGCTTTTTCTCCCTTTCTGCCCCTGCCCCTTCCCCACCATCTGCAGCTTGCTTTGCTTATCCTGGCTCTTATCTCAACCTTGAAAATGGGAGCAGAAAGTAAAAAGGACTAACTAAGAAAGAGAAGGAATTGTTTCATGAAGATTTGGTAAAATAAGTATTAAAAACATCTGGTCTTGAGAATCTTCTGTGTTGCAAAAGTTCTAGGCTAAAAAGGGAATATATATGAAATATGTTATATAGAATTAGTAAGCTTTGTATAAGAACAGATTCAAACTAAACTTTTTTTGAGAATTTAAAATTGTATTGTACTAACAAATAAAGACTCAATTGAAGTTTCATTTATCACATTTATAAAGATTTGTTATGAGAAAACTGGAGAATGCCTTGTCAACAGTCTATTTCTTTTTCAAGGTCTTTTTGGTCCAGAGAGTTTGTGAAATACTCTGTTTCCACTTCATGTTTATGTAAAGGTATATTTATGTGTAAGATCAAAATAGCTTACTTAATATTTGTCCTTTAAGAAGAAAATGTATCTATTTGAATTGTAACTGTAAATGTAACCTGGCATAGGTAGAGAGTTTACTTTGGGGTGTTAAAATTATCATATGTATAAGATTAAATTCATGGAGAATCTTATTTTCTTTTTGAAAATAGAAGTGTATTTTGGATAAGAGATAAATAAGCTTATAAAATAGAGATGTAACAGAGATTTTGTGAAAAAGATATTCAGTTATAAAGTTAACTTTAACAGAAGTTGTTGTTTTGTTTTGCTTTAAGACCTAAATGTTCAGTTTTAAAGAAATGAAATTGTATAACAGATTAAGAAGTATATCTAAACTGCAAGATAGCCTTTCAAATAATATTGAATAAGTGTGAGGAAGTTTGAAAAATGATTGGGAAATTAAAAAGTCTGTAATCCCTAGTTAAGTAATTTATTAATGAACAAGATGTTGAAAAGCTATATGATCTACTTTTATAAATATGTTATTTTACTGTAATGATGTCAAAGTCTAGAATTAATGATTGATAGTTTTGTAGGGATAATGAGGGAAACTATAAAAATTCCTGACCCTCTGGATTCCCTTAAATTTTTTTTTAGGTTTTTGCAAGGCAAATGGGGTTAAGTGGCTTGCCTAAGTCCACACATCTAGGTAATTATTAAGTGTCTGAGGCAGGATTTGAACTCAGGTACTCCTGACTCCAGGGTTGGTGCTCTATCCACTGTGTCACCTAGCTGCCCTTCCCTTAAATTTTTAAACAGGGTGTTGGACCTTGTTCTAGATCTGTAGGTCCAAGTATAAATGCAATAATGGAAAAATTATTTTGAAAAATCTAGAAAATTAATGTGATACTCTTATTATTGTTTTGTTACATTTGGAATTAATAACATATGTTGAAGATTTTAAGAACCCTAACATGTTCCAATGGATTAAAAGAATTCTAAAAGTAACAATTTATATTTCAAATATGTCTAATATGGGGCGGCTAGGTGGTGCAATGGATAGAACACCCGCCCTGGAGTCAGGAGGACCTGAGTTCAAATCTGGCCTCAGACACTTAATAATTACCTAGCTGTGTGGCCTTGGGCAAGTCACTTAACCCCATTTGCCTTGAAAAAAACTAAAAACAAAAACAAAAACAAATATGTCTAATAATTAGACAAGTTTGTTACATCCCCTCCCCCCCCAAAAAACATAGAACCTCATGAGAAATAAAGTGAAAGAGAAAAAATGTGTTTCAGTTTGTGTTCTGATACCATCAGCTCTGTCTTGGGTGGATCACATTCTTTATCATAAGTCCATCACAAAAGTTACTTCCATATGTTTGCACAGTTGCTGTTGCTAATTCTAATTCCCTCCATCCATTCCTTCCCACTAGCATCTATTATATTTTCTCTCTCCTTTCACTCTGTCTCTCTTTGAAAGTGTGCTGTGGGACAGCTGAGTGGCACAGCAGAAAGAGCACCAGCCCTGGGGCCAGGAAGCCCCAAGCCTACCTCCCATCCCAGAGACCCAGTAACTACCCAGCCCCATGGTTCTGAACAAACCACCCAATTCCACCACCTTGCAAAAAGTAAAAAAGAAAATGTGCTATATCTGACTATCTTCTCCTGTGATCTACCCTCTCCTCTATCACCCACATCTTCCACTCCTCCCCCTGTCCCCTTTCTCTCCTTTTTCTTCTAGATTTCTATACCCTATTGAGTGTGTATGCTTTTTTTCTCTCTGAGTCATTTCAGATGAGAATGAAGGCTCCCTCATTCCCCCTCACCTCCCCCCGCTTCCATACCATTGCAAAAATTATTTCTTAACTCTTTTACATGAAATATCTTAGCTATTCTACCTCTCCTTTTTCTTACTCCCAGTACATTTCCCTTTCACCCATTGACTCCATTGTTCCAATATACTATACCTTCAAATTCAGCTTTCTCCTATGCCTTGTCTATATATGCTCCTTCTAACTGCTCTATTAAATGAGAAGGTTCATATGAGTATTATCAGTATCATCTTCCCATGCAAGAATGCATGCAGTTCTGTATCATTAAATCCCTCATAATTTACCCTTCTCATCCACCCTATGATTCACCTGAGTCCTGTACTTGAAAATCAAATGTTCTGTTAAGCTCTGGCTGTTTCAACAGGAACATTTGAAATTTCCCTATTTCGTTGAATGTCTATCTTTTCCCCCTGGAAGAGGATATTCAGTTTGACTATGTAGTTGATTCTCAGTTGCATTCCAAGCTCTTTTCCATAATATTGTATTCCAAGTCCTACAAGCCCTTAAGGTGGATGCTGCTAACTAAGTCCAATGTAATCCTGACTGTAGCTCCACAATATTTGAATTGTTTCATTCTAGTTTTATGAAGTATTTTTTTTCTCTGACAGGAATTATGGAATTTTGCTATAATATTCCTGGGGGTTATTTTTGTGGATCTCCATCAGGAGGAGATTGGTGGATTGTCTTGATTTCTATTTTGCCCTCTGCTTCTAGAATATCAGGGCAATTTTCTGTAGAATTTCTGTAGAAATTCTTTAAAAATGAAGTCAAGGTCCTTTTCCTGATCATTTCTTTCAGGTAGCCCAATAATTTTTGTTTGTCTGTTTTTTGCTAATCAATGGGGTTAAGTGATTTTAAGGTCACACAACTAGGCAATTATTAAGTGTCTGAGGCCTGATTTGAACTCAGGTACTCCTGACTCCAGGACTAGTGCTCTATCCACTGTGCCACCTAGCTACCCCTAGTCCAACAATTTTTAAATTTTCTCTCCTAGATCTATTTTCCAGGTCAGTTTTTTTTCAATGAGATATTTCACATTTTCTTCTAGTTTTTCATTCTTTTGGTATTGTTTTATTGTTTCTTGATTCCTCACAAAATCATCAGCTTCTTTTAGCTCCATTCTACATTTGAAGGAGTTGTTTTCTTCAGAGAACTTTCTTATCTCCTTTTCCATCTGGCCAATTCTGCTTTTTAAGTTATTCTTCTCCTCATTAACTTTTTGGACTGCTTTTTCCATTTGACCTAAACTGGTTTTTAACATGTTTTCTTCAGCATTTTTTTTTTGGATCTTCTTGACTAAGCTGATGACTTGCTTTTCATATTTTTCCTGCATCTCTTTCATTTCTCTTCCCAATTTTTCTTCTACTTCCCTTACTTGATTTTCAAAATCTTTTTTGAGCTCTACCATTGCCTGCATCCAACTCCTATTTTTCCTGGAGATTTTAGATGCAGAAGCTTTAACTTTGTCATCTTAAAACTGTGTTTTGATCCTTCATGGGATGAAAGTAATTTTCGATGTCAAGTTCCTTTTTTTCTGTTTACTCATTTCCTCACCCCTGGTTTTGGGGTACTTCCTGAGTTTTTGAGTATTATTGGGACAACCCACAAAGACCTCAGTTCCTTCAAAGTCTTGTGAGAGGTTCTGACTACTATCCTGAACTGTACATTGGTCGTGCATAATCACAAGACCTGGAGCTTTGAGGAGGGTCCCTGCTCTGTTATGGTAGTATGAGGGCCAGACTGTGACCAGGGTCTGAATATGGACAATACACCAGAGTCTTGTCCCAAGGAGAGGTGAGAGACATCAACAGTCTTCCTCCACCCCCTCACCTTCCATGGGTTGAGTGCTCTGGGAGCCACTGTGGGGTGGCTCTCTGCTGGGCGATGCTGTGGGCCTGCTTCAGTTTCCTGGGATCCGGGCTGCACTGGTGGCTGTGGTTGCTCTGAGGGCCAAGCTGGTCTGGGCTTCGTGCTCACTCTGGCAGAGGTTTCCCCAGTGATCTTCCAAGTTGTGCTTGTTGGGTCCTGGGTTGGCACATCAGGAAACTGCTTCTGCTACCAGGAGCCAGTGTTCCCAGGGACCCAGGCACCCATCAGGCTGTTCTCAGAAGACTGGAGCACCTTTGCTCTAGTACAGTGATCCTGGCTCTGGTGCCCCTCCAACACTGTGGAAGAGAGTCTTTCCACAATCTTCCAGTCACCTTGGGCAAGAGAATTGCCTCACTGGATCTTTCTGTTGATTCTCTCAAAAATTTAGTTATAGTCATAATTTTAAGGTTTTTGAAATATTTTGGAGAGAGAGAGAGCTCCTGGGAAAGCCTGTTCCCATGCTGCCATCTTGGCCCTGACCCCCACCCCCACCCCAGAGAGATTTTTGCATATCAAGGAATACTTCTGATGCTGGAGAAACTTGACTGCTTTTTGAATAAGTTTAGAAAATAACCCTATTTAGTGTATTCTAATGACAGACCCAGAGGGATGCTCAGAATAGATATATTTGTAGGGAAGAAGCTGATTGTGACTCCTCCCTCCAGATTATAATTAATATTCAGTCCTTGTGAAGTAAATTCACTTGGAGGTCTAATTAGATGGAATTACTATTTTAGATCATGGGACTTTTAATAGGATTTTATTGTGTCTAATATCAGATATGATCAGCAAAGGAAGTGCTGTTAGGTCAATGCTCTTTCGAAGCCTGGAAGCCTGATAGCAATTTGGGGACTATACAGGTGACAGGTGAATTGGGATAAAAAGTTGAAGGGATGGTTTGTTCAGTGCAACCTGAGACTGGACCCTTTCTGATTTGATTTCCCCAAATGTGATATTTGAATAATGTCTCAATGGAAAAATCTAAAATTTGGCTTAAGGCATTTGACTACCCACTTGACCTCTGCCTAGAAACTGATACTCAAAATTATATCCATAAAGGAATTTTCCTTTGATGTCCTGGATCTTTGTAGTAAAATTATATAAGCATATATATGTTTGATTTTTTGCAAGGCACTGGGGTTAAATGATTTGCCCAAGGTCACACAGCTAGATAATCTTTAAATGTTGGAAGCTGTATGTGAACTCAGATCCTCCTGACTCCAAGACCAGTGCTCTATACACTGCACCACCTAGCTGCCCTTCAATTCTATATTTTAAGGAGTTATTTCCTTCAATAGATTCTTTTCCATTTGTCCAGTTCTATTTTTAAAGAGTTGCTTTCTTCAGTCAACTTTTTGTCCTTTCTTTTCTAAATTATTGACACCTTTTTTATATAATTCTCTTGAATAATTGCCATTACTTTTCCTAATTTTTCTTTTATCTCTCTCTTTCTTGATTTTTTAAAATTCTTTTAGAGATCTTCTAAGAGGACTTTTCGAACTTGAAACTATTCTATATTCTTTTTTGAGGCTTCACATGTAGGCATTTTGTCATTGTTGTCCTCTTCTGAGCTTGTATTTTGATCTTTCCTGTCATAATATTTTCTATGTTCATGGCTTTTTTTCCTATTTCTTACTCATTTTTAGTCTTTTTTTCCTGATTCTTGGGGCATAGGGGGAACTGTCCCAAACTTCTTATATTGAAGGATGGGGTCTGGTTACTGGCTTTCAATACTGGGGTCTCAGATGCTGACAGTTTGTCTACTATGCTAGAGTGTCCTGGTTTAGTTGTTCCAATTGAGCCTGTGCTTTCAGGGCTTGCCATTTGCCTTCTGCCATGGGTCAGAGGTCTCACAATTGGCCTGATGTGCCATTTGCCTGATGATGCACTTGGTAGATGTTCAGTTGCTGATGTATGCCATGGCTAAGAGCCTCATTCTGACTCACCCAGACACCATCTGTGCTGGGCTGCACTCTCCTTTTACTCAAGAGAAACTGCCTTTTCCTTAAGTCTTGGTTAGATTTGAGTTAGAAAACTGTTTCACTCCCTCTTTTTTGGGTTCTTTCTCTCCAGAATCTGTTTAGAGATCTGATTTCATGTTGTTTTTGAGGGAAACTGGGATGAGCTCAGACAATTTCCAGGCTTCTCTTCACCATACTAAGAATTTCAAGTATTTTTGCTAGTATTCGAGGTCTTCCATAGTGTTACAGATACAGAAAGAAATATAATCTTCCTAGTATTTAAAAAAATTCAATTTTATTATTAGTCAGGTACAATGGCAGCCAAAAAAACCAACTTAATTTGATCTTGGGCTGTTTGAGGAAATATATAGCTTTCAAACTTTACTATGTTCTACTTTACTATGTTCTAGACACTTGGGACCTTGTTCAATTCTAAACACATTTTAGGTAGAACAAAGATAATGTAAAGAGTATCTACTGAAGGACATCCAATAGGTTCTTGAGTCATGCTGTACAAGGCTTAGTTGAACAACCTGGGGTTGTTTAGTTTGGAAAAGAGAAAGTTAAAGGAGAACATAATAACTGTCATCAAGTACTTGCAAGACTATCACTTGTTCTCCTTAGCCTCAAGAGGTAGATCTGGGAGTAATGTATAGAAACTGCGAAAACTGGTAAATTTAGGATACACACATATATACACAAACCCATACATGTTTGTGTGTGTATGTATGTATGTATGTATGTATTATGTGGATAGCTCGGAGGCACAGAAAAGAGATTGCCGGGTCTGGAGTCAGGAACACTTGAGTTCAAATGTGGCCTCAGTCATGTAATAACTAAGTGACCCTGGACAAATATTTATCCCTGTTTGTCTCAATTTCCTCCTCTATAAAAAAAAACTAAAGAAGGAAATGGTAAACTACTCAATATCTTTGCCAAGAAAACCCCAAAAGAAATCATGAAAAGTCAGAAATGACTGAAAATGATTTAACAACATCTATGTATGAACAAGATTGTATAAATCATTTCCTAACACTTAGAAGTATCCAGAAGTAAAATGATATACTACAGGAGCCAGGTGTTTTCCTCATTGAAGGCATACAGTCAGATAGTAGATGATCACTTGTCATGTATATTATTGTGAGAATTCTGGCTATGCATTGGACTATATGTTGTTGAGGTACCTAACAATTATGAAATTCTGCTCTTCCATGAAAATGTCAGATTCAGATTTTTAAGTTGAATTAATTTTAAAAATGTATACAGGCATGAAATTTTGGGGGGAGTGGGGATAAATGTATGATCCAATCCAATAAACATATATTAAGTCCCTTCTGTGAATCAGATACTAAGTACTGAGGTTACAATTACTTTTTTTAAATACAATTTCTACTCTCAAGAAGCTTGCAGAATATAAAAAGGGGACAACACACAAAAGGAGGCAGAAAAGCATAATGGGAGGACATTAGGGCATCTTGCATAGAGACATTTTGTTCCATGGAGCTGAATGCAGGCAAAGCAGCAGATGCAAAGTGGAGTGAACTGAGAGTTCATTTTCTGCCCTCTATAAATAAAGGTATTTGATACTCCAGCCTCCAGTCAGAAGTCAAAGGAACTGAAAGAGATGATAATAATCAGGCTTGACTTAGTAGCATGGTGGTGAATTTAGAAGTGACAAGTTTATCCTAAGAGGGAAACTTTGTTCCATGAAATTAACACAGTAAATTATAGTAAAGTAAATTATATATTATTAAATCAAATTGGCTAGCTAAACAGACTAAATTTAGTTTAAAATATAAGTAGAGACAAAAAACCCTAGAAGTATTCATCATTAATATGTAAAGTGTATGGTTGACCTTAAATACTACAAAATGTCAACTATTAACAGCAAGAAAATGATTTTCATATATTTGTGGGGGGAGTATCATAGTCATTCAGGATTTAAAATCAACAGATGTTGGTTATATATCATGCAGGGTTCTCTATTGACAGACTGTGTGACCTGAAAAAAAGTAGGATCCTCTCACTAGTCAATTTTTTTAACCTGTAAACATAGAAATAGTTCTTGCCCATCTATTTCATAGGACTTTAAGGAAACAAATGGAATAGGCTGGAGAGGGAAAGCACTCTTAACCTTATATTCATTTTCTATATATTTACACATCATGTTTCAAAAATCTTAATGTAGTTTTTAACTTTCATACCTTAAATAACTTTGAAGCTTTAATAGCTTCAAATTCCACCAACGTTTTTGGAACATGCTGTATTTTTTTACATGTTATCTCTTCTATAGAATGTAAGCTCCTTGAGGTCAGAGATTGTTTTCTTATTATATTTTTTTCTTCTATACCTAAATTTCTGTGCAAACAACAAAGACTTAAAATTTTGAGTTAGTTGGGTTTTTTGTTTTGCTTTGCTTTGCTTTACTGATTTAATAGTCTGGAGCCAGAAAGGTTAATTCAGGTCACTGCATGTAGAAATGATAGAAGATAAGTGAAAAGAAAAGAGAACTGGAACTAATGGTGAATGGCCTCAATTTTTTTTCTGTAAATATAAAGCAAGGTTGTCAGCTAACTGGTGAAAAAAGGGGACCATTGGGATATATGAAGAGTGATGAAAAGATTTTGAAGAAGTTCTATGGAGAATAAAATAGTAAGTTGATAAGGTAGGTATAATAGGATTGCCTAGCACCAGTGAGTTCACAGTTGAGGTTGTATAACAGAAATTTGTAGCAGACCCAGTCAATACAGTTAGTGATATTCTTCATCTTATTCAATGGTGCCTATGAAGGAGCAGAGTTGGAGGAAGGGAGGAGAGAGCTAAGAGCTAAGAAGAGTTTGGTTTAGAATTGAACTAGCTCACCAATGAGTCAAAAATGAGGAAAAAAGAGAGAATGACTGGTGCAAGGATGATGATTATCTAGAAGAAAACTGAAGGATTGAGAAATTGATGGTATTGGATTATAGATAGAAAACCCATTAAATTATGGAAAAGTAAGGGGATTTCAAAATATGTTTTTTATTTATTTAAGACAATGGAGTTAAGTGACTTGCCTAAGGTCACACACCTATGCAATTGTGTCTGAGGTCACTTTTGAACTCAGGTCCTCCTGACTCCAGGACCAGTGCTCTATCCACTGTACCATCTAACTGCCCCTGATTTCAAAATTCTTGAACATGGAGGTGATGCATTTATAGAATCAGAAAAATGCCACAGAGCAGAGTTGGAATTTTTGTTTGCCTAATTATCTATTCTTAAGAAATGAATAAAGAAAATAATAATGCAGATTAAACTTAAAAATATGTCAGGCATATATACAGAGACAATTATTAAACATTTACTAACAATTACCTCATTTGAAATTTGATTTGTAGGGAAATTCAGGTAATTGAATCAACCAATTTAATAATCAATAAACACTTAGGATAATCCTATTTTGTGCCAAATACTGTGCAAAGTACTGAGGATAAAATTTAGTGGAAGTGGAGGAATATTGACAGGTAAATATGAAATACATGCAGAATAAAAATGCAAAGTGAATATTCATATCACAATCATCTCACCTTATACTTTCCATGATATCAAAGGAAACAACGAACTTTTTTTTAGTAAAGACAGTCAACAAAGCAACCACATACACACACACACACACACACACACACACATATGCGCACAATATGAATAGCATTTCCCACCCATTGTCCCAGTTTGACTTTCTTTATCATTTCACTAGGACTGTGATTACTCTTTACAATTCACCTAAATTATTCCACTTTTTAGTATTGATAAAGCTCACACTATTGTGCTTATGATATGTATTATCTTCTTCCTCTTTCTTCAATCTACATCTCTTTGTGATTGTGTGACTTAGTTGTTCAATTGGTAGGAATTGTAGTATTCTTGATGTTCAGACACAGCAATAGCTTCTTATTTTCTTTTCATTTTTTTTCTGTAATCTACAGAAAGGCAGACAGACTGTCAGTCAGCTGGAGAGTTCAATATGCAATTTAACCATTAGGTAATGTTATCCCCAAGTCATTACCACCATGCAAGTACTTTCTTCAGAGAGTATCTGGTGCACATCTTGGGGCTTTCTTAAAGAGTGTGGTATCTCTACTGCTTACTAGATTGTTGCCCACCTGCAGTGATCCTGCATTGAATTTAACAAAGAACCATTGAAGGCAGAGAGAGAGAGAGAGAGAGAGAGAGTAGAGTGTTGGGGGGAAGGAATTAATGACAGTGGAATATCACTCTAAAGAATAAATTTTTGGAAACATTGATTTGATTTGCCCCAACCCTGAAAAATCTTTTGCTCTTGACTAACCAATCTCATTTGTGAGTCAAGTAATTGATTTATCATGGCCCTATGATTTATTAAAAATCAATAAAGTGGATAACTATAATGGAGCTGTCACATAGCAAAATGACAAAGAAATTGCTTTGCTAAATCATCTCCCTTCACACCCCTCCTTTCAAATTTTCACCCCCTCCTATATGTTAGAAGAATTGAGGAAATGCTGGGGTATTGGAAACAGGATTAACTCTCCAAACAAAGCATACAAGGGTAAAGGCAGGAGTGCTGGGATCAGTCTTAGTATGATTTCACCTGTAGATGAAGTTTGTAGTAATTGCCAATTTCTTCTTTCCTAAAACACTAATCCAATATGGTAACACTGATCTATTTTGCCACCAGAATGACATGTTCCCATCTCTAATCTGGGTCACTGATGTATCCATTATATCTACCTAGGACCTGTTCCAGCTCAGCAAAAATGGCAGATGCTGAAAGTAACTATGGGTTACCTGACACACTGAAATGAACATTTCCTCATTCCTTTGGACCTCTACACCCAGTCACTTAGAAGGAAAAAAGGGAATGGAATCAAGAAATTTCTTCCAGGTTAAGAAAGAAGGAAAATTGAGGATTTGAAAAAATTTATAAACAAAAACATTTCTGTACCTCCTCTCACTGTCTCACAGAATTATTTTCTTCACTCAACCCTGCCATAAGAATATCTTTTACTTCCACATACAAGTCTCCTGGAATTCTTCTTATTCATCATTTCTTATGATCTTGTATTTCAGGCATGTTCCATGTCATGTCATCTATTTTCTATCAGTGAACATCTATTTTGTTTCTAGTTTTGTTATTGTAGTCATCATTGTTACTGTTACATTGAATGTTAACAAACTATCTGGCAAATCAAATGTATTCTTATTTGCAGTTTTACAAATTAAGTGTCAGAGCCCAATCTATCAATCCTTAAAAGCCTTTGTACCAATGAGCAACTCAGTTCATTTTAATAATTCAGTTCGATAAACATTTAGCAATATCTTTCAACATTCACATTGAATACCTACATGTTGAAGATATAAAAACAAAATTAAAAAATGATTCATCAAGATGCTTATAGTCTCCTAGGTGATATACATAAGTAAATATATACTTCAATAATCTGAGAAGTTAAGTCTTAATAAATAGGGAGATACAGAAAGGCTTCCTGCAGGAAATTGTCCCTCAGTTGAAACTTGAAGAAAGGTGTTCTAAGAGTTGGCAATGATAAAACAAAATATTCCAAGCATGGTTGATACAAGTTATTGAAAAGGCGTGGAGGTGGAGCATGGAATGTTAAATTCAGGGAACAGCTGAGCTGACTGGAATGGAGAATTTGTGAAGGGAAAGAATGTGAAATGAGTCTGGAAATGTAGGTCAAAGTCAAACTATTAAATGCCATTCTTATCTGAGAAGTGAAAGGAAAAGATTGAAGATTCTTAAGCAGAGGAATGACATGGCAGATTGTTTTAGGAAGATTACTTTGGCAGTTGTATGGATAAATTGGAGAGAGAAGAGACTAGAAAAAAAGAGAGTCCAGTTTTAAAGCTTCTATTATACAATAGTCCATGTGAAAGGTGATGATTACATAAACTCAGATGATTATAGAGAAGAGGAAGTATAAGAGACATGTTGTGGAGCTAGAAACATGTAGAGGAAGCATTTATCAAAGAGAGAAGATGATGAGAAAGGTCTTTATGGAGGAAGTTTATATATATGAAACATGAATTTGAAGGAAGAGAATGACTTCAAAAGGAAGAGAAGATGAGGGAGTGTACACACACACACACACACACACACACATATATGTGTGTGTGTGTGTATATATGTACATATATATATATATATATATATATATATATATATATATATATATGTTGCTTCATAAAATGAATGGAAGTGAGAGAAATTTGAACATGGTGTATATTGCCTGAAGTCAAGAATGGTTTTGTAAAAAGGAGAAATGTGAGATAAAGATGGAAAAAAAAGAATCAGATTTCAGGTGACCTTAAAAAAAATCTCCCCTTAGGGAGGCGGAAGGTGTGATTTGACTGACATCACATCTAATGGAATTTCTTCCTTAAAGCAACAGCTGCTGTCCTTGGGAGTCTGTTCTCAAGAACATCTAAGCAGTAAATATCAGAGAAACAAATTGTATAAAAGTTACATTTATAGCCCCAAAGCAGAAACCTCTAGACTGAGAAATTTCACTTGCTTTTGAGTACTTTATTTTATGAGAGAAATGAACTAAGATCAACTAAGCAATCTGGGACAGAATAGTAGCCTCTCTGTAGTCTGTAACGCTCCCCAAAAGGACTTCAGAAACAATCTAGCCAGCTGGTACAGTGTAGTAGCCTCCCTGTAGCCTATAAACCTAGAGATCAGGAGTTCAGAAACAATCTGTCACTAACCTGACGTGACCCCAAGTCAGTTGTATAAACTCAGTGTTCTTGATTTTCAATTGGAATAACAGTTAAGAAATCCATGCTGTAGAGT